>NC_143048.1:49267500-49297500 GCF_057628025.1 Oncorhynchus mykiss | reverse complement strand
TAACACCGGTACTACTACTAGTACCATACTATACTGCTATCATGCTATACTGCTGCTATTATATACTATACTGCTACTGTACTATACTGCTACCATACTATACCATACCACTGCTATACTATACTGATATTGCTATGCAATACTATACTGCTGCTATATTATTCTTCTGCCATACCAAGCTATACCGCTACTATACTGCTACCATACCATACTCTACTGCTACTGTACTATACTGCTGATATACAATACCACTACTATACAATACTGATGCTATACTATACCACTACTATAATATACTATAATATAAACTCTCTCCAGAAGTTCAGTGAGGATCTCTGAATGATCCAATGTTGACCTAAATGACTAATGATGATAAATACAATCCACCTGTGTGTAATCAAGTCTCCGTATAAATGCACCTGCACTGTGATAGTCTCAGAGGTCCGTTAAAAGCGCAGAGAGCATCATGAAGAACAAGGAACACACCAGGCAGGTCCGAGATACTGTTGTGAAGAAGTTTAAAGCCGGATTTGGATACAAAAAGATTTCCCAGGCTTTAAACATCCCAAGGAGCACTGTGCAAGCGATAATATTGAAATGGAAGGAGTATCAGACCACTACAAATCTACCAAGACCTGGCCGTCCCTCTAAACTTTCAGCTCATACAAGGAGAAGACTGATCAGAGATGCAGCCAAGAGGCCCATGATCACTCTGGATGAACTGCAGAGATCTACAGCTGAGGTGGGAGACAGTCAGTCGTATATTGCACAAATCTAGCCTTTATGGAAGAGTGGCAAGAGGAAAGCCATTTCTTAAAGATATCCATAAAAAGTGTATTTTAAAGTTTGCCACAAGCCACCTGGGAGACACACCAAACATGTGGAAGAAGGTGCTCTGGTCAGATGAAACCAAAATTGAACTTTCTGGCAACAATGCAAAACCTTATGTTTGGCGTAAAAGCAACACAGCTCATCACCCTGAACACACCATCCCCACTGTCAAACATGGTGGTGGCAGCATCATGGTTTGGGCCTGCTTTTCTTCAGCAGGGACAGGGAAGATGGTTAAAATTGATGGGAAGATGGATGGAGCCAAATACAGGACCATTCTGGAAGAAAACCTGATGGAGTCTGCAAAAGACCTGAGACTGGGACGGAGATTTGTCTTCCAACAAGACAATGATCCAAAACATAAAGCAAAATCTACAATGGAATGGTTCAAAAATAAACATATCCAGGTGTTAGAATGGCCAAGTCAAAGTCCAGACCTGAATCCAATCGAGAATCTGTGGAAAGAACTGAAAACTGCTGTTCACAAATGCTCTCCATCCAACCTCACTGAGCTCGAGCTGTTTTGCAAGGAGGAATGGGAAAAAAATTCAGTCTCTCGATGTGCAAAACTGATAGAGACATACCCCAAGCGACTTACAGCTGTAATCGCAGCAAAAGGTGGCGCTACAAAGTATTAACTTAAGGGGGCTGAATAATTTTGCACGCCCAATTTTTCAGTTTTTGATTTGCTAAAAAAGTTTGAAATATCCAACAAATGTCGTTCCACTTCATGATTGTGTCCCACTTGTTGTTGATTCTTCACAAAAAAAATACAGTTTTATATCTTTATGTTTGAAGCCTGAAATGTGGCAAAAGTTCGCAAAGTTCAAGGGGGCCAAATACTTTCGCAAGGCACTGTATAGTATACTGCTAGTATACTATATTATACTGCTGCTATAGTATACTGCTACTATACTATATTATAGTGCTGCTATAGTATACTGCTACTATACTATATTATAGTGCTGCTATAGTATACTGCTACTATACTATATTATACTGCTGCTATAGTATACTGCTACTATACTATATTATAGTGCTGCTATAATATACTGCTACTATACTATATTATACTGCTGCTATAGTATACTGCTACTATACTATATTATAGTGCTGCTATAATATACTGCTACTATACTATATTATAGTGCTGCTATAGTATACTGCTACTATACTATATTATACTGCTGCTATAGTATACTGCTACTATACTATATTATAGTGCTGCTATAATATACTGCTACTATACTATATTATAGTGCTGCTATAGTATACTGCTACTATACTATATTATAGTGCTGCTATAGTATACTGCTACTATACTATATTATAGTGCTGCTATAGTATACTGCTACTATACTATATTATAGTGCTGCTATAATATACTGCTACTATACTATATTATAGTGCTGCTATAGTATACTGCTAGTATACTATATTATACTGCTGCTATAGTATACTGCTACTATACTATATTATAGTGCTGCTATAATATACTGCTACTATACTATATTATAGTGCTGCTATAGTATACTGCTACTATACTATATTATAGTGCTGCTATAATATACTGCTACTATACTATATTATAGTGCTGCTATAATATACTGCTACTATACTATATTATAGTGCTGCTATAGTATACTGCTACTATACTATATTATAGTGCTGCTATAGTATACTGCTACTATACTATATTATAGTGCTGCTATAGTATACTGCTACTATACTATATTATAGTGCTGCTATAATATACTGCTACTATACTATATTATAGTGCTGCTATAGTATACTGCTACTATACTATATTATAGTGCTGCTATAGTATACTGCTACTATACTATATTATAGTGCTGCTATAGTATACTGCTACTATACTATATTATAGTGCTGCTATAATATACTGCTACTATACTATATTATAGTGCTGCTATAATATACTGCTACTATACTATATTATAGTGCTGCTATAGTATACTGCTAGTATACTATATTATAGTGCTGCTATAGTATACTGCTACTATACTATATTATAGTGCTGCTATAGTATACTGCTACTATACTATATTATAGTGCTGCTATAATATACTGCTACTATACTATATTATAGTGCTGCTATAATATACTGCTACTATACTATATTATAGTGCTGCTATAGTATACTGCTACTATACTATATTATAGTGCTGTTATAGTATACTGCGGTTATACTGTACATATGCAGTTAATCCATACTGCTGCTATGCTATACCCATCACTAATTTAACTCTCCATTCCCCTCCAAATCCCCAGGATTACCTAATAGGTCAGCCTGTCTGCTTCATATTAATGGGACATAAAGGAACTGGTGAGTGTTTGTCCCAAATGACAACATGTTCCCTACATAGCGAATTGGGACTAGGGTGCCATTTGGGACTCATCCCCCGGTACACCAAGCAAAGCCTCATTTAAAATCTAATTTCAGACCTCCTCGTTCAGTTCAGATCCCATTCTGTACTAATATCACATCAGTTGTCTGACAGAGTGAAAGACCAGAGAGAGAAAACACCAGAACGACTGGTTTTTCTATACACTAAGACAGCTTGGTGATTTAAATCTTATCGGCAAATCAATTGTTCTGAGCTTTTTGGTCAATTAGAGGTAAGTGAAGGTTAAATGTCCCAGCTGCCCTGTGACTTGGGGATATAGTGATGCGCAACATGAATATCACGTTTCCCTGATGTGATGCTTCATTTGTGTTTTCTCCTCCTGACTAGACAAGACTGTTTTCTCTGCCTGACTAGACAAGACTGTTTTCTCTGCCTGACTAGACAAGACTGTTTTCTCCTCCTGACTAGACAAGACTGTTGTCTCTGCCTGACTAGACAAGACTGTTTTCTCCTCCTGACTAGACAAGACTGTTTTCTCTGCCTGACTAGACAAGACTGTTTTCTCTGCCTGACTAGACAAGACTGTTTTCTCTGCCTGACTAGACAAGACTGTTTTCTCCTCCTGACTAGACAAGACTGTTTTCTCTGCCTGACTAGACAAGACTGTTTTCTCTGCCTGACTAGACAAGACTGTTTTCTCTGCCTGACTAGACAAGACTGTTTTCTCCTCCTGACTAGACAATACTGTTTTCTCTGCCTGACTAGACAAGACTGTTTTCTCTGCCTGACTAGACAAGACTGTTTTCTCTGCCTGACTAGACAAGACTGTTTTCTCCTCCTGACTAGACAATACTGTTTTCTCTGCCAGACTAGACAAGACTGTTTTCTCCTCCTGACTAGACAAGACTGTTTTCTCTGCCTGACTAGACAAGACTGTTTTCTCTGCCTGACTAGACAAGACTGTTTTCTCTGCCTGACTAGACAAGACTGTTTTCTCTGCCTGACTAGACAAGACTGTTTTCTCCTCCTGACTAGACAAGACTGTTGTCTCTGCCTGACTAGACAAGACTGTTTTCTCCTCCTGACTAGACAAGACTGTTTTCTCTGCCTGACTAGACAAGACTGTTTTCTCCTCCTGACTAGACAAGACTGTTTTCTCTGCCTGACTAGACAAGACTGTTTTCTCTGCCTGACTAGACAAGACTGTTTTCTCTGCCTGACTAGACAAGACTGTTTTCTCCTCCTGACTAGACAAGACTGTTTTCTCTGCCTGACTAGACAAGACTGTTTTCTCTGCCTGACTAGACAAGACTGTTTTCTCTGCCTGACTAGACAAGACTGTTTTCTCCTCCTGACTAGACAATACTGTTTTCTCTGCCTGACTAGACAAGACTGTTTTCTCTGCCTGACTAGACAAGACTGTTTTCTCCTCCTGACTAGACAATACTGTTTTCTCTGCCTGACTAGACACGACTGTTTTCTCCTCCTGACTAGACAATACTGTTTTCTCTGCCTGACTAGACAAGACTGTTTTCTCTGCCTGACTAGACAAGACTGGTTTCTCTGCCTGACTAGACAATACTGTTTTCTCTGCCTGACTAGACAAGACTGTTTTCTCCTCCTGACTAGACAATACTGTTTTCTCTGCCTGACTAGACAAGACTGTTTTCTCCTCCTGACTAGACAATACTGTTTTCTCTGCCTGACTAGACAATACTGTTTTCTCTGCCTGACTAGACAAGACTGTTTTCTCTGCCTGACTAGACAATACTGTTTTCTCTGCCTGACTAGACAAGACTGTTTTCTCTGCCTGACTAGACAAGACTGTTTTCTCTGCCTGACTAGACAAGACTGTTTTCTCCTCCTGACTAGACAAGACTGTTTTCTCTGCCTGACTAGACAAGACTGTTTTCTCCTCCTGACTAGACAATACTGTTTTCTCTGCCTGACTAGACAAGACTGTTTTCTCTGCCTGACTAGACAAGACTGTTTTCTCTGCTTGACTAGACAAGACTGGTTTCTCTGCCTGACTAGACAAGACTGTTTTCTCCTCCTGACTAGACAAGACTGTTTTCTCCTCCTGACTAGACAAGACTGTTTTCTCCTCCTGACTAGACAAGACTGTTTTCTCTGCCTGACTAGACAAGAATGTTTTCTCTGCCTGACTAGACAATACTGTTTTCTCTGCCTGACTAGACAAGACTGTTTTCTCTGCCTGACTAGACAAGACTGTTTTCTCTGCCTGACTAGACAAGACTGTTTTCTCTGCCTGACTAGACAAGACTGTTTTATCCTCCTGACTAGACAAGACTGTTTTCTCTGCCTGACTAGACAAGACTGTTTTCCCTGCCTCGCTAAACAGATGGGCGGGGATTGAACTTTTGGTACAATTCCATTGGTCTATTGCACTGCAACATTCTCAATCAAGCACAGCTATAAAGGTATTTTAAATCAAATTTATATTTTGAAACCAGCTGTACAAGTCAAATTTGTAGCTCAGGCTCTGTCAACCCCACAGGGGTAACATCCAGCTAGACAACACCACAGGGGATACATCCAGCTAGACAACACCACAGGGGATACATCCAGCTAGTTACATCCAGCTAGACAACACCACAGGGGATACATCCAGCTAGACAACACCACAGGGGATACATCCAGCTAGACAACACCACAGGGGATACATCCAGTTAGACAACACCACAGGGGATATATCCAGCTAGACAACACCACAGGGGATACATTCAGCTAGACAACACCACAGGGGATATATCCAGCTAGACAACACCACAGGGGATACATCCAGCTAGACAACACCACAGGGGATACATCCAGCTAGACAACAACACCACAGGGGATACATCCAGCTAGACAACACCACAGGGGATATATCCAGCTAGACAACACCACAGGGGATACATCCAGCTAGACAACACCACAGGGGATACATCCAGCTAGACAACACCACAGGGGATATATCCAGCTAGACAACACCACAGGGGATACATCCAGCTAGACAACACCACAGGGGATACATCCAGCTAGACAACACCACAGGGGATACATCCAGCTAGACAACACCACAAGGGATACATCCAGCTAGACAACACCACAGGGGTTACATCCAGCTAGTTACATCCAGCTAGTTACATCCAGCTAGTTACATCCAGCTAGACAACACCACAGGGGATACATCCAGCTAGTTACATCCAGCTAGACAACACCACAGGGGATACATCCAGCTAGACAACACCACAGGGGATACATCCAGCTAGTTACATCCAGCTAGACAACACCACAGGGGATACATCCAGCTAGACAACACCACAGGGGATACATCCAGCTAGTTACATCCAGCTAGACAACACCACATGGGATACATCCAGCTAGACAACACCACAGGGGTTACATCCAGCTAGACAACAACACCACAGGGGATACATCCAGCTAGACAACAACACCACAGGGGATACATCCAGCTAGACAACACCACAGGGGATACATCCAGCTAGACAACACCACAGGGGATACATCCAGCTAGACAACACCACAGGGGATATATCCAGCTAGACAACACCACAGGGGATACATCCAGCTAGACAACACCACAGGGGATACATCCAGCTAGACAACACCACAGGGGATACATCCAGCTAGACAACACCACAAGGGATACATCCAGCTAGACAACACCACAGGGGTTACATCCAGCTAGTTACATCCAGCTAGTTACATCCAGCTAGTTACATCCAGCTAGACAACACCACAGGGGATACATCCAGCTAGTTACATCCAGCTAGACAACACCACAGGGGATACATCCAGCTAGACAACACCACAGGGGATACATCCAGCTAGTTACATCCAGCTAGACAACACCACAGGGGATACATCCAGCTAGACAACACCACAGGGGATACATCCAGCTAGTTACATCCAGCTAGACAACACCACATGGGATACATCCAGCTAGACAACACCACAGGGGATACATCCAGCTAGTTACATCCAGCTAGACAACGCCACAGGGGATACATCCAGCTAGTTACATCCAGCTAGACAACACCACAGGGGATACATCCAGCTAGACAACACCACAGGGGATACATCCAGCTAGACAACACCACAGGGGATACATCCAGCTAGACAACACCACAGGGGTTACATCCAGCTAGACAACACCACAGGGGATACATCCAGCTAGACAACAACACAGGGGATACATCCAGCTAGACAACACCACAGGGGATACATCCAGCTAGACAACACCACAGGGGATACATCCAGCTAGACAACACCACAGGGGATACATCCAGCTAGTTACATCCAGCTAGACAACACCAGAGGGGATACATCCAGCTAGTTACATCCAGCTAGACAACACCACAGGGGATACATCCAGCTAGTTACATCCAGCTAGACAACACCACAGGGGATACATCCAGCTAGTTACATCCAGCTAGACAACACCACAGGGGATACATCCAGCTAGACAACACCACAGGGGATACGTCCAGCTAGACAACACCACAGGGGATACATCCAGCTAGACAACACCACAGGGGTTACATCCAGCTAGTTACATCCAGCTAGACAACACCACAGGGGATACATCTAGCTAGTTACATCCAGCTAGACAACACCACAGGGGATACATCCAGCTAGTTACATCCAGCTAGACAACACCACAGGGGATACATCCAGCTAGTTACATCCAGCTAGACAACACCACAGAGGATACATCCAGCTAGACAACACCACAGGGGGTTACATCCAGCTAGACAACACCACAGGGGATACATCCAGCTAGACAACACCAACACAGGGGGTTACATCCAGCTAGACAACACCACAGGGGATACATCCAGCTAGTTACATCCAGCTAGACAACACCACAGGGGATACATCCAGCTAGACAACACCACCACAGGGGTTACATCCAGCTAGACAACACCACAGGGGATACATCCAGCTAGACAACACCAACACAGGGGGTTACATCCAGCTAGACAACACCACAGGGGATACATCCAGCTAGTTACATCCAGCTAGACAACACCACAGGGGATACATCCAGCTAGACAACACCAACACAGGGGGTTACATCCAGCTAGACAACACCACAGGGGATACATCCAGCTAGTTACATCCAGCTAGACAACACCACAGGGGATACATCCAGCTAGACAACACCACAGGGGTTACATCCAGCTAGACAACACCACAGGGGATACATCCATCTAGTTACATCCAGCTAGACAACACCACAGGGGATACATCCAGCTAGACAACACCACAGGGGTTCCATCCAGCTAGACAACACCACAGGGGATACATCCAGCTAGACAACACCACAGGGGATACATCCAGCTAGTTACATCCAGCTAGACAACACCACATGGGATACATCCAGCTAGACAACACCACAGGGGACACATCCAGCTAGACAACACCACAGGGGACACATCCAGCTAGACAACACCACTGGGGACACATCCAGCTAGTTACATCCAGCTAGTTACATCCAGGTAGACAACACCATGGGGGATACATCCAGCTAGTTACATCCAGCTAGACAACAACACCACAGGGGATACATCCAGCTAGTTACATCCAGCTAGTTACATCCAGCTAGACAACACCACAGGGGATACATCCCGCTAGTTACAGCTAGACAACACCACAGGGGTTACATCCAGCTAGTTACATCCAGCTAGACAACACCACATGGGACACATCCAGCTAATTACATCCAGCTAATTACATCCAGCTAGTTACATCCAGCTAGTTACATCCAGCTAGACAACACCACAGGGGATACATCCCGCTAGTTACATCCAGCTAGACAACACCACAGGGGTTACATCCAGCTAGTTACATCCAGCTAGACAACACCACATGGGATACATTCAGCTAATTACATCCAGCTAGTTACATCCAGCTAATTACATCCAGCTAATTACATCCAGCTAGTTACATCCAGCTAGTTACATCCAGCTAGTTACATCCAGCTAGACAACACCACATGGGATACATCCAGCTAATTACATCCAGCTAGTTACATCCAGCTAGTTACATCCAGCTAGACAACACCACAGGGGATACATCCAGCTAGTTACATTCAGCTAGTTACATCCAGCTAGACAACAACACCACAGGGGATACATCCAGCTAGTTACATCCAGCTAGTTACATCCAGCTAGTTATATCCAGCTAGACAACACCACAGGGGATACATCCAGCTAGTTACATCCAGCTAGACAACAACATGTCTTTGACAAGATCCTCACTTTGCTTGTGCCCTTTATTTTCTCTGACTGCAAACAAAACATTCATGTGTTCCATATGACACCCTATTCCCTACATAGCGCACTACTTTTGAGGACAGCCCTAAGGGTCCTGGTAACAAACAAAAAAAAGTGTGTTCTACCTATACATCTATATGGGGAATAGTGTTCCATTTGGGAGGCAGCCCATGTGTGAGGAGGTTTAGAGACAGAGTGAGGCCAATCGGACAAGGACAGAAGACCCAAACGTATTACTGAAATCAGCTGTGATTGCTGCTGTAGAGAAGTAGAGCTGAAGCCCACTTCTGGTGATGGGGATAATTGGTGCTTTCATGTTAAGCAGCAACACATTTTTTTGGACATAACCTAGTCACTAGTCACTAATCACTAGTGTTTATTTCCGACAGGAACCTCAGCAGTTACGTCAGTCGGATGCAAATTTTGAAGGATTATCTTGAACTGAAAAACTAGCGTAAAACTTTAATGAAAAGCAATCTCAAATAGCCGCCTGTCCCTATTAATGGAAAATACCTGTTTCAAATAAACACCAGGTCTAAGTAATTGTTTACGAGGTTACCATGAATTACAATTAATTATTTAAGAGGTTTAACGTTTGATGTATTATATGAAATAATTCAGTAATGACTCAAAATAATTATGGCAATCATCTGTTTTTATCGGTGGTAAAAATAAAACTGCTAGCCATTGGCTGCTAACAGCTGAGAACTGCTAGCTAACTGGCAAGCACAAAAACAGCTTCAGGAGTACAGACCCCCAGAAAACAGTCTTGAACATGATTTAGAAAGAAACACACCTGTCTATATAAAGGTCCCGCAGTTGACAGTGCATGTCAGGGCATAAACTATATAAGTCCAAGGAACTGTTTGTAGATCTCAGATATATAATTGTGATGAGGCATATATCTGGGAGACAACTATTTCTAGAGTGTTGAAAGTTTCCAAGAGCACAGTGGTTTCCATCATTGGAAAATTAAAAAAATATGGAACTACCCAGACTCTAGAGCAAGAAGGACCTTGGTCAGGGAGGTGACCAAGAACCCAATGACCACTATGACAGAACTACATAGATCCTTGGCTGCGATGGGAGGACCCGTCAGAAGGACAACAATCTCTTCAGCACTTCACCAATCTGGGCTTTATGGCAGAGTGGACAGACGGAATCCACTCATGAGAAAAAGGCACGCCTGGAGTTTAGAAAATAAGGCACATGAAAGACTCTAAGACGGCAAAAGATTATGTGGTCTGATGAGACAAAAATGTAACTCACTATGCTTCGAGAAAACCAGGCACAGCTTATCATCTGTCTAACACCATCCCTACCGTAAAGCTTGGTGGTGGCAGCATCATGCTATGGGGAGGCTTTTCAGCAGCAGGGACTGGGAAACTAGTGAGGATCGAGGGAACAATGAATGATGCCAAATAGAGGCAAATCCTTGATGTGAATCTGCTTCAGAGTGCAAACGACCTTATACTGGGGACGAGGTTTCAACGCAACGCTGGAATGGCCTTCAGAACAAGACTGTGAAAGTCCTTGAGTGGCCCAGCCAAAGCAAAGACTTGAATCCAATTGAAAATCTGTGCAAAGACTTGAAGATTGCTGTTCACCGATCTAACTTAATAGAGCTTGTTACAGACATACTGAAGACGACTCAAAGCCTTTACAGACATACTGAAGACGACTCAAAGCCTTTACAGACATACTGAAGACGACTCAAAGCTGATCCAGACATACTGAAGACGACTCAAAGCCTTTACAGACATACTGAAGACGACTCAAAGCCTTTACAGACATACTGAAGACGACTCAAAGCTGATCCAGACATACTGAAGACGACTCAAAGCTGATCCAGACATACTGAAGACGACTCAAAGCCTTAACAGACATACTGAAGACAACTCAAAGCCTTTACAGACATACTGAAGACGACTCAAAGCTGATCCAGCCACACTGAAGACGACTCAAAGCCTTTACAGACACACTGAAGACGACTCAAAGCCTTTACAGACATACTGAAGACGACTCAAAGCTGATCCAGACACACTGAAGACGATTCAAAGCCTTTACAGACATAGACGACTCAAAGCTGTAATCACCACCATAGGTTCTTCTACAAAGTATTGGGTGTGAATAGTTAGTTAAATTAGATATTTCTGTCTCTCATTTTTAATAAATTAGTAAAAATATATAAAACTGTGTGTGAATTCAGCGGTAACACACAACATGTGGATTAAGTCACAGGGTATGAAGACTTTCTGAAGAATGAAGATGTATTGAGGTCCGGTCCAGTACTTATTAGATGTACTGAGTTTACAAAACATTAAGAACACCTGCTCTTCCCTTGACATAGACTGACCAGGTGAATCCAGGTGAAAGCTACGATCTCTTATTGATGTCAGTTGTTAAACACACTTCAATCAGTGTAGATGAAGGGGAGGAGACAGGTTAATGAAGAATTTACAATTGAGACTTGGACTGCAAGACAAGCGCACCGGTTTGAATGTGTCAAGAGCTGCAACGCTGCTGGGCTTTTCACGCTCAACAGTTTCCCGTGTGTATCCAGAATAGTCCACCACCCAAAGGACATCCAGCCAACTTGACACAACTGTGGGAAGCATTTGAGTCAACATGGGCCAGCATCACTGTGGAATGGTTTGGACACCGTGTCCATGACCTGACGGATTGAGAGGCTGTTCTGAAGGCAAAAGGTGGGGATGTGAACTCGATAGTCGGAACGTGTTCCCAATAGTTGGTATACTCCGTGTGTATTAGATTGAGATATTAAGATATATTTCTTTAGCCACTGACCTGTGGAGCAGTCCTGTCCGGTCCAGTTGGGGTCACAGCTGCAGGTTCCTGTGTCTGTCAGGAAGGCTCCGTGTCCGGAACACTGGTCCATGCAGGACGCCCTGGTGCTCTCACACCCCGACCCGCCCCAGCCCACGAAACAGTGGCACTCTCCACGCACACAAACCCCACGCCCAGAACAGGTAGGGTCCAGGCAGTCCACTGGAAGAGAGAGAAAGAGATATATACAGAGACAGAGAGACAGAGAAAGAGACAGGGAGACAGAGAGAAAAATAGAGAGGGGAGAGAGAGACATAGAGAGAGAGGGAGAGAGAGAGAGAGAGAGAGAGAGAGAGAGAAAGAGGGAGAGAGAGAGAGAGAGAGACAGAGAGAGAGAGAGAGAGGGGAGAGAGGGACATAGAGACAGAGAGAGAAATAGAGAGGGGAGATAGAGACAGAGAGAGAGAGAGAGAGAGAGAGAGAGAGCGAGAGAGAGAGAGAGAGAGAGAGAGAGGGATAATTAGATACACAGGCAACACAGAGACAGTCACAGAGAGCAGGAAGACAGAGTCACATAGAAACACAGTCAGTCAATGACAGAGTTACACAGAGACAGTCAGACACAAAGTCACATAGACAGAGTTAGGCAGGTATGCAGTAAACACAGTCCCTGATAGACAGAGTTAGGCAGGTACACAGTCAACACAGTCCCTGATAGACAGAGTTAGGCAGAAACACAGTCAAAACAGTCCCTGATAGACAGAGTTAGGCAGGTACACAGTCAACACAGTCCCTGATAGACAGAGTTAGGCAGGTACACAGTCAAAACAGTCCCTGATAGACAGAGTTAGGCAGGTACACAGTCAACACAGTCCCTGATAGACAGAGTTAGGCAGGTACACAGTCAACACAGTCCCTGATAGACAGAGTTAGGCAGGTACACAGTCAACACAGTCCCTGATAGACAGAGTTAGGCAGAAACACAGTAAACACAGTCCCTGATAGACAGAGTTAGGCAGGTACACAGTCAACACAGTCCCAGAGGATATAGACAGTCCCTCCAGGCTCCTGCTGTTTCCAGTGTCCCCCCCCCCCCCCCCCCCCCCCCCCCGGGCCTCCAGCCCCCCCACTGGGCCGTCCTGGCATCTCTATCAGACAGCCAGGGGACAAGGGGAGGATGATCACTACACGGGGGAACAATAACCGTCCACAGTGGGGACTGGGATTCAGCGCTCTATCCTCAACAGGCTTAGTGTTTAGTGCATGTTACACCCTTACAAAGCAGACAGGAGCTGACATCTACAGAGAGGTCGACTAGCTCTCTCTGAGCCCTGGGAGGAACAGAAAGGGGATTTACAAAACAGGCAAATGACAAACTTTCCTTCACAGCAAAACTCAAAAAACAGAAGAGGAGGCGAGGAAGGAGAGAAAAAAAGGAGAGATCTAGTAGAGAACAGAGGAGAAGAGAGGAGAAGAGTAGAGGACAGACAGAAGGAGAGGAGAGGACACAGACAGAAGAGGAAAGTAGAGGACAGATGGAAGGAGAGGAGAGGACACAGAGAGAAGAGGAGAAGAGAGGAGTAGAGAGGAGTAGAGGTCAGATGGAAGGAGAGGAGAGGACACAGAGAGAAGAGGAGAAGAGAGGAGTAGAGGACAGACAGAATGAGAGGAGAGGACACAAACAGAAGAGGAGAGTAGTAGAGAAAAGTAGAGGACAGACAGAAGGAGAGGACACAGAGAGAAGAGGATTAGAGAGGAGTAGAGAGGAGTAGAGGACAGACAGAAGGAGAGGAGAGGACACAGACAGAAGAGGAGAGTAGAGGACAGATGGAAGGAGAGGAGAGGACACAGAGAGAAGAGGAGAAGAGAGGAGTAGAATGATATGATGGAAGGAGAGGAGAGGGGAAGACCTTGACAAGAACATGTTTCCCTAAATGTAAAAGCATGATGGAGGGTTGGCCACAGGGCTCTGGTCAAAAGTATTCCACTATAAAGGCAATAGGGTGCCATTTGGGGTAATCTGTGGGAAGTCCATCATCAGCTGTGGAAAGTGACATCATCAGCTGTTTGGAAGTGACATCAGCAGCTGAGGGAAGTGACACATCAGCTGTGGAAAGTGACATCATCAGCTGTTTGGAAGTGACATCATCAGCTGAGGGAAGTGACACATCAGCTGTGGCTGATATATATATATATATACAATACCTGTCCTGATTACATATACAATACCTGTCCTGATTATATATACAATACCTGTCCTGATTGTATATACAATACCTGTCCTTATACAATACCTGTCCTGATTATATATACAATACTTGTCCTGATTATATATACAATACCTGTCCTGATTGTATATACAATACCTGTCCTGATTATATATACAATACCTGTCCTGATTATATATACAATACCTGTCCTTATACAATACCTGTCCTGATTATATATACAATACTTGTCCTGATTATATATACAATACCTGTCCTGATTGTATATACAATACCTGTCCTGATTATATATACAATACCTGTCCTGATTATATATACAATACCTGTCCTTATACAATACCTGTCCTGATTATATATACAATACCTGTCCTGATTATATATACAATACCTGTCCTTATACAATACCTGTCCTGATTATATATACAATACATGTCCTGATTATATATACAATACCTGTCCTTATACAATACCTGTCCTGATTATATATACAATACCTGTCCTTATACAATACCTGTCCTGATTATATATACAATACATGTCCTGATTATACATACAATACCTGTCCTTATACAATACCTGTCCTGATTATATATACAATACCTGTCCTGATTATATATACAATACATGTCCTGATTATATATACAATACCTGTCCTGATTGTATATACAATACCTGTCCTTATACAATACCTGTCCTGATTATATATACAATACATGTCCTGATTATATATACAATACCTGTCCTTATACAATACCTGTCCTGATTACATATACAATACCTGTCCTTATACAATACCTGTCCTGATTACATATACAATACCTGTCCTGATTATATATACAATACCTGTCCTGATGGTATATACAATACCTGTCCTTATACAATACCTGTCCTGATTACATATACAATACCTGTCCTGATTACATATACAATACCTGTCCTGATTACATATACAATACCTGTCCTGATTATATACACAGTACCTGTCCTGATTATATATACAATACCTGTCCTGATTATATATACAATACCTGTCCTGATCATATATACAATACCTGTCCTGATTATATATACAATACCTGTCTTGATTACATATACAATACCTGTCCTGATTCCATATACAATACCTGTCCTGATTATATATACAATACCTGTCCTGATTATATATACAATACCTGTCCTGATTATATATACAATACCTGTCCTGATTATATATACAATACCTGTCCTGATCATATATACAATACCTGTCCTGATTATATATACAATACCTGTCTTGATTACATATACAATACCTGTCCTGATTATATATACAATACCTGTCTTGATTACATATACAATACCTGTCCTGATTATATATACAATACCTGTCCTGATTGTATATACAATACCTGTCCTGATGACATATACAATACCTGTCCTGATTGTATATACAATACCTGTCCTGATGACATATACAATACCTGTCCTGATTACATATACAATACCTGTCCTGATTATATATACAATACCTGTCCTGATTGTATATACAATACCTGTCCTTATACAATACATGTCCTGATTATATATACAATACCTGTCCTGATTATATATACAATACCTGTCCTGATTATATATACAATACCTGTCCTGATTATATATACAATACCTGTCCTGATTATATATACAATACCTGTCCTGATTATATATACAATACCTGTCCTGATTATATATACAATACCTGTCCTGATTATATATACAATACCTGTCCTGATTATATATACAATACCTGTCCTGATTATATATACAATACCTGTCCTGATTATATATACAATACCTGTCCTGATTATATATACAATACCTGTCCTGATTATATATACAATACCTGTCCTGATTACATATACAATACCTGTCCTGATTATATATACAATACCTGTCCTGATTATATATACAATACCTGTCCAGATTATATATACAATACCTGTCCTGATTACATATACAACACCTGTCCTGATTATATATACAATACCTGTCCTGATTACATATACAATACCTGTCCTGATTATATATACAATACCTGTCCTGATTATATATACAATACCTGTCCTGATTATATATACAATACCTGTCCTGATTACATATACAATACCTGTCCTTATACAATACCTGTCCTGATTACATATACAATACCTGTCCTTATACAATACCTGTCCTGATTACATATACAATACCTGTCCTCATACAATACCTGTCCTGATTATATATACAATACCTGTCCTGATTATATATACAATACCTGTCCTGATTATATATACAATACCTGTCCTGATTATATATACAATACCTGTCCTTATACAATACCTGTCCTGATTACATATACAATACCTGTCCTGATTATATATACAATACCTGTCCTGATCATATATACAATACCTGTCCTGATTATATATACAATACCTGTCCTGATTATATATACAATACCTGTCCTGATTATATATACAATACCTGTCCTGATTATATATACAATACCTGTCCTGATTACATATACAATACCTGTCCTGATTACATATACAATACCTGTCCTGATTATATATACAATACCTGTCCTGATTGTATATACAATACCTGTCCTTATACAATACCTGTCCTGATTATATATACAATACATGTCCTGATTATATATACAATACCTGTCCTGATTGTATATACAATACCTGTCCTTATACAATACCTGTCCTGATTATATATACAATACATGTCCTGATTATATATACAATACCTGTCCTTATACAATACCTGTCCTGATTACATATACAATACCTGTCCTTATACAATACCTGTCCTGATTACATATACAATACCTGTCCTGATTATATATACAATACCTGTCCTGATGGTATATACAATACCTGTCCTTATACAATACCTGTCCTGATTACATATACAATACCTGTCCTGATTACATATACAATACCTGTCCTGATTACATATACAATACCTGTCCTGATTATATACACAATACCTGTCCTGATTATATATACAATGCCTGTCCTGATTACATATACAATACCTGTCCTGATTACATATACAATACCTGTCCTGATTATATATACAATACCTGTCCTGATTATATATACAATACCTGTCCTGATTATATATACAATACCTGTCCTGATTATATATATACAATACCTGTCCTGATTGTATGTACAATACCTGTCCTGATTACATATACAATACCTGTCCTGATTACATATACAATACCTGTCCTGATTATATATACAATACCTGTCCTGATTGTATATACAATACCTGTCCTTATACAATACATGTCCTGATTATATATACAATACCTGTCCTGATTATATATACAATACCTGTCCTGATTATATATACAATACCTGTCCTGATTATATATACAATACCTGTCCTGATTATATATACAATACCTGTCCTGATCATATATTCAATACCTGTCCTGATTGTATATACAATACCTGTCCTGATTACATATACAATACCTGTCCTGATTACATATACAATACATGTCCTAATTATATATACAATATCTGTCCTGATTATACATATATTACACCTGTCCTGATTACATATACAATACCTGTCCAGATTATATATACAATACATGTCCTGATTACATATACAATACCTGTCCTGATTATATATACAATACCTGTCCTGATTATACATACAATACCTGTCCTTATACAATACCTGTCCTGATTATATATACACAATACCTGTCCTGATTGTATATACAATACCTGTCCTGATTATATATACAATACCTGTCCTGATTATATATACAATACCTGTCCAGATTATATATACAATACCTGTCCTGATTATATATACAATATCTGTCCTGATTATATATACAATACCTGTCCTGATTATATATACAATACCTGTCCTGATTATATATACAATACCTGTCCAGATTATATATACAATACCTGTCCTGATTACATATACAATACCTGTCCTGATTATATATACAATACCTGTCCTGATTATACATACAATACCTGTCCTTATACAATACCTGTCCTGATTATATATACAATACCTGTCCTGATTGTATATACAATACCTGTCCTGATTATATATACAATACCTGTCCTGATTATATATGCAATACCTGTCCTGATTATATATACAATACCTGTCCTGATCATATATTCAATACCTGTCCTGATTTTATATACAATACCTGTCCTGATTACATATACAATACCTGTCCTGATTATATATACAATACCTGTCCTGATTATATATACAATACCTGTCCTGATTATATATACAATACCTGTCCTGATTGTATATACAATACCTGTCCTGATTATATATACAATACCTGTCCTGATTATATATACAATACCTGTCCTGATTATATATAGAACACCTGTCCTTATACAATACCTGTCCTGATTATATATACAATACCTGTCCTTATACAATACCTGTCCTGATTATATATACAATACCTGTCCTGATTATATATACAATACCTGTCCTGATTATATATACAATACCTGTCCTGATTATATATACAATACCTGTCCTGATTATATATACAATACCTGTCCTTATACAATACCTGTCCTGATTACATATACAATACCTGTCCTGATTATATACAATACCTGTCCTGATTATATATACAATACATGTCCTGATTATATATACAATACCTGTCCTGATCATATATACAATACCTGTCCTGATTACATATACAATACCTGTCCTGATTATATATACAATACCTGTCCTGATTATATATACAATACCTGTTCTGATTATATATACAATACCTGTCCTGATTACATATACAATACCTGTCCTCATACAATACCTTTCCTGATTACATATACAATACCTGTCCTTATACAATACCTGTCCTGATTACATATACAATACCTGTCCTTATACAATACCTGTCCTGATTATATATATACAATACCTGTCCTGATTATATATACAATACCTGTCCTGATTATATATACAATACCTGTCCTTATACAATACCTGTCCTGATTACATATACAATACCTGTCCTGATTATATATACAATACCTGTCCTGATCATATATACAATACCTGTCCTGATTATATATACAATACCTGTCCTGATTATATATACAATACCTGTCCTGATTATATATACAATACCTGTCCTGATTATATATACAATACCTGTCCTGATTATATATACAATACCTGTCCTGATTATATATACAATACATCTCCTGATTATATATACAATACCTGTCCTCATACAATACCTGTCCTGATTACATATACAATACCTGTCCTTATACAATACCTGTCCTGATTACATATACAATACCTGTCCTTATACAATACCTGTCCTGATTATATATACAATACCTGTCCTGATTATATATACAATACCTGTCCTGATTATATATACAATACCTGTCCTTATACAATACCTGTCCTGATTACATATACAATACCTGTCCTGATTATATATACAATACCTGTCCTGATCATATATACAATACCTGTCCTGATTATATATACAATACCTGTCCTGATTATATATACAATACATGTCCTGATTATATATACAATACCTGTCCTGATTATATATACAATACCTGTCCTGATTATATATACAATACCTGTCCTGATTATATATACAATACATCTCCTGATTATATATACAATACCTGTCCTGATTATATATACAATACCTGTCCTGATTATATATACAATACCTGTCCTGATTATATATACAATACCTGTCCTGATTATATATACAATACCTGTCCTTATACAATACCTGTCCTGATTACGTATACAATACCTGTCCTTATACAATACCTGTCCTGATTGGAGGTTGACTGATTAGTCAGAAGTTTTCATAACAAATCGGTAATCAGCATTTTTGGACACGAATCGTGGCCGATTACATTGCACTCCACGAGGAGACTGCGTGGCAGTCTGACTACCTGTTATGTGAGTGCAGCAAGGAGCCAAGGTAAGGTGCTAGCTAGCATTAAATGTATCTTATAAAAAACGATCAATCTTAACATAATCACTAGTTAACTACACATGGTTGATGATATTACTAGTTTATCTAGCTTGTCCTACGTTGCTAACATGAATTTCTTTTAACTAGGGAAATTGTGTCACTTCTCTTGGGTTCTGTGCAACAGAGTCAGGGTAAATGCAGCAGTTTGGGCCGCCTGGCTCGTTGCGAACTGGGTGAAGACCATTTCTTCCTAACAAAGGGCGTCATTAATTTCCCAGAATTGTACATAATTATGACATAACATTGAAGGTTGTACAATGTAACAGCAATATTTAGACTTATGGATGCCACCCGTTAGATAAAATATGGAATATGGCTCGTATTTCACTGAAAGAATAAACGCTTTGATTTCAAAATGATAGTTTCCGGATTTGACCATATTAATGACCGAAGGCTCGTATTTCTGTGTGTTATTATATTATAATTAAGTCTATGATTTGATAGAGCAGTCTGACTGAGCGGTGGTAGGCAGCAGCAGGCTCATAAGCATTCATTCAAACAGCACTTTCGTGCGTTTGCCAGCAGCTCTTAGCAAGCACAGAAAGTGTCAGAAATTGCAGCCCAAATAAATGCTTCACAGAGTTCAAGTAACAGACACATCTCAACATCAACTGTTCAGATGAGACTGTGTGAATCAGTCCTTCATGGTCGAATTGCTGAAAAGAAACCATTACTAAAGGACACCAATAATAAGAAGAGACTTGGTTGGGCCAAGAAACATGAGCAATGGACAATAGACAGGTGGAAATCTGTCCTTTGGTCCAAATTAGAGATTTTTTTGGTTCCAACCGCCTTGTCTTTGAGAGACAGAGTAGGTGAACAGATGATCTCCGCATGTGTGGTTCTCACCGTGAAGCATGGAGGAGGTGTGATGGTGTGGGGGTGCTTTGCTGGTGACACTGTCAGTGATTTATTTAGATTTGAAGGCTCACTTAACCAGCATGGTTACCACAGCATTCTGCAGTGATACACCATCCCATCTGGTTTGCGCTTAGTGGGACAATAATTTGTTTTTTAACAGGACAATGACCCAACACAACTCCAGGCTGTGTTAGGGCTATTTGACCAAGAAGGAGAGTGATGCAGTGCTGCATCAGATGACCTGGTCTCCACAATCACCCGACCTCAACCCAATTGAGATTGTTTGAGATGAGTTGGACCGCAGAGTGAAAGAAAAACAGCCAACAAGTGCTCAACATATGTGGGAAGTCCTTCAAGACTGTTGGAAAATCATTCCAGGTGAAGCTGGTTGAGAGAATGGTAAAACTGTGCAGAGCTGTCATAAAGGCATAAAGGGTGGTTACTTTGAAGAATCTAAAATCTAAAATAGATTTGGATTTGTTTAACAATTTAATGCAATGTTTTTAACATGTTAATTCATAGTTTTGATGTCTTTACTATTATTCTACAATGTGGAAAATTGTAAAAAAGAAGAGAAGAGAAACCCCTTGAATGAGTAGGTGTTCTAGAACCCTGGAATGAGTAGGTGTTCTAGAACCCTGGAATGAGTAGGTGTTCTAGAACCCTGGAATGAGTAGGTGTTCTAGAACCCTGGAATGAGTAGGTGTTCTAGAACCCTGGAATGAGTAGGTGTGTCCAAACTTTTGACAAGGTGTCTCCAAACTACGCTAGATGGTTGTCACTACAGCCCCTGGTTTGATCCCAGGCTGTATCACAACTGGCCGTGATCGGGAGTCCCATAGGACGTCACACAATTGGCCCAGCGTCGTCTGGGGGTTCGGCTTTACTTGGCTCATCGTGCTCTAGCGACTACTTGTGGCGGGCGCTTGAAGGCCTTGGTCGTCGGTTGAACGGTGTTTCCTCTGACACATTGGTGCTTCCAGGTTAAGCGGGCGGGGGTTAAAGAAGAGCGGTTTGGCGGGTCATGTTTCAGAGGACGCACGACTCGACCTTCGTCTCCCGAGCCCGTTGGGGAGTTGCAGCGATGAGATGAGACAAGATCGAAATTAGGGAGAAAAATGGGGTAGTGGTCTGGACTTAGGAGCTGGAGTAGCATCTGGCTAGTGGGGGCACCAAGACAACGTTACGTCATCTCCCCTTTATCATTACATAAAAGGCTCTAAAGATCCGTTAGAATGAGACAGAAAAGATCCCAGGACTCTCCAGATATGCGTCCCAAATGACACCCTATTCCCCTATGTAGTGGCCTACTTTTCACCAGAGCCCTATGCAGGCTTCTGTACTATATAGTACGGTAGCTCATTAAATAGAGAATAGGGTGTCATTTGGGTCTCAACCCAGGTCTCTCTCTCTCTCTCTCGGTAGGCAGATGGTTTGGGGGCGCCAGGCTCAGAAAGGCAGAGAGATCAGAGGCTGTGTCCAACTGACATCACTGTCTCTCCTGGTAATTAATCATACTGGATGAAGGTCGTAGGAGAAGAAGGGTAGAGGTGCTTGTGGGTCTCTGCTGCGCCATACAGCTAATGGTTCCCAAACCCTGATAGAATAGGGGTGTGCAGGGGCTAGGGGATGTCAGGAAGCACCATCTATCAAACTCACAGGGGCCATTACTCATCAGGAAATGAGAGGTTTCAACAGACTGACAAACACAATGGCTACTTCAATCTCATCCTTTGTTTTCTCTCCTCTTTTCTCTTCCCTTACTCCTTCTCTCTCGTCATCCTCAGATAGCAGCAGCTATTAATGGATCACAGAGATCCCTCCTCGTCATCCTCAGATAGCAGCAGCTATTAATGGATTACAGCGATCCCTCCTCGTCATCCTCAGATAGCAGCAGCTGTTAATGGATTACAGAGATCCCTCCTCGTCATCCTCAGATAGCAGCAGCTGTTAATGGATTACAGAGATCCCTCCTCGTCATCCTCAGATAGCAGCAGCTGTTAATGGATTACAGAGATCCCTCCTCGTCATCCTCAGATAGCAGCAGCTGTTAATGGATCACAGAGATCCCTCCTCGTCATCCTCAGATAGCAGCAGCTGTTAATGGATCACAGAGATCCCTCCTCGTCATCCTCAGATAGCAGCAGCTGTTAATGGATCACAGAGATCCCTCCTCATCATCCTCAGATAGCAGCAGCTGTTAATGGATTACAGAGATCCCTCCTCGTCATCCTCAGATAGCAGCAGCTGTTAATGGATCACAGAGATCCCTCCTCGTCATCCTCAGATAGCAGCAGCTGTTAATGGATCACAGAGATCCCTCCTCGTCATCCTCAGATAGCAGCAGCTGTTAATGGATCACAGAGATCCCTCCTCGTCATCCTCAGATAGCAGCAGCTGTTAATGGATCACAGAGATCCCTCCTCGTCATCCTCAGATAGCAGCAGCTGTTAATGGATTACAGAGATCCCTCCTCGTCATCCTCAGATAGCAGCAGCTGTTAATGGATTACAGAGATCCCTCCTCGTCATCCTCAGATAGCAGCAGCTGTTAATGGATTACAGAGATCCCTCCTCGTCATCCTCAGATAGCAGCAGCTATTAATGGATTACAGAGATCCCTCCTCGTCATCCTCAGATAGCAGCAGCTGTTAATGGATTACAGAGATCCCTCCTCGTCATCCTCAGATAGCAGCAGCTGTTAATGGATTACAGAGATCCCTCCTCGTCATCCTCAGATAGCAGCAGCTGTTAATGGATTACAGAGATCCCTCCTCGTCATCCTCAGATAGCAGCAGCTGTTAATGGATTACAGAGATCCCTCCTCGTCATCCTCAGATAGCAGCAGCTGTTAATGGATTACAGAGATCCCTCCTCGTCATCCTCAGATAGCAGCAGCTGTTAATGGATTACAGAGATCCCTCCTCGTCATCCTCAGATAGCAGCAGCTGTTAATGGATTACAGAGATCCCTCCTCGTCATCCTCAGATAGCAGCAGCTATTAATGGATTACAGAGATCCCTCCTCGTCATCCTCAGATAGCAGCAGCTGTTAATGGATTACAGAGATCCCTCCTCGTCATCCTCAGATAGCAGCAGCTGTTAATGGATTACAGAGATCCCTCCTCGTCATCCTCAGATAGCAGCAGCTGTTAATGGATTACAGAGATCCCTCCTCGTCATCCTCAGATAGCAGCAGCTATTAATGGATTACAGCGATCCCTCCTCGTCATCCTCAGATAGCAGCAGCTGTTAATGGATTACAGAGATCCCTCCTCGTCATCCTCAGATAGCAGCAGCTATTAATGGATCACAGAGATCCCTCCTCGTCATCCTCAGATAGCAGCAGCTGTTAATGGATTACAGAGATCCCTCCTCGTCATCCTCAGATAGCAGCAGCTATTAATGGATTACAGAGATCCCTCCTCGTCATCCTCAGATAGCAGCAGCTGTTAATGGATTACAGAGATCCCTCCTCGTCATCCTCAGATAGCAGCAGCTATTAATGGATTACAGAGATCCCTCCTCGTCATCCTCAGATAGCAGCAGCTGTTAATGGATTACAGAGATCCCTCCTCGTCATCCTCAGATAGCAGCAGCTATTAATGGATTACAGAGATCCCTCCTCGTCATCCTCAGATAGCAGCAGCTGTTAATGGATCACAGAGATCCCTCCTCGTCATCCTCAGATAGCAGCAGCTATTAAATGATTAAAGTCACACTTTCCCTCTTTGCAAATTCAACTCATTGTATTTTCAGATGACAAAGGGGATTGTTTTGTGTGGATGATAGAAAGCTCTGGACCCTTTGTACATAATGAATAGGGAATAGAGGAGGACAGAGAGAGATAAAATCGCAGTTCAAATTGGCAAAAAAACACAACAGATTTCTTTCAACAGCTTAAACCTCACCCTACTAAAATCTGAAGTCAAAATGTCTACTGCTGATGATCTGGTGCTTCTGTCCCCGACCAAGGAGGGCCTACAGCAGCACCTAGATCTTCTGCACAGATTCTGTCAGACCTGGGACCTGACAGTAAATCTCAGTAAGACTAAAATAATGGTGTTCCAAAAAAGTCTAGTTTTCCTAGAGCACACAAAAAACTATACGTACCTCGGCCTAAACATCAACAACACAGATAACTTCCACAAAGCTGTGAACGATCTGAGAGACAAGGCAAGAAGGGCCTTCTACGCCATCAAAAGGAACATACAATTAGACATAACAATTGTTTTTACATTGGATAAATGCAGAGACTCAGAGCTAGAAAATTGTATATCATACACTACAGTTGAGGAGCAATGGGAAAATAATTCTGCTTTGAGAGTTGATGAACTTGTAACTTTACTTTTGAGATAATGGCCCTTGAATGTTTTGGTACACCTACTGGAGAGCTCTTCTTTGTCTACAGCCCTATTCGTTCACAACCTCTTAAGCTTTAGCCCCGCCCACAATCTCAGAGTGTTGTCTCTTTAAGGGTTGACCAGAGCTTTCTGTCCTAATAACAGCAGTCAAGCACCCAAGCTAACTGGCTAACTGGCTAACGTTTGCTAGCTTGCTAGCTACTTCTTGACACAAATGAGAGAACACCTCACTCTGAACATTTTACTCTCCCTAGCTGAGCTGGTGACTGTAACTGTGCTGCTGGCGACAATTTAATTACGCTTTTTTGCCAACGTTTACTGACACCGGCCATATTCAACAGGTGTTGCGCATTTGTAAATGTGTCAGTTATTCTGAGCTTTGGCACACTCAGACGAGAGTCTGCAGCTGACCAACCAGGTGCAATGTTTGCTAGCTAACATTGGGCTATAACTAGCAAAGCAATGTAGTCAGGGATATACAGTGACATGTTAATCTTTACCCTCTAGATAGCTCTACCCTCTACAGGGATAGCTTTACCCTCTACGGGGATAGCTCTACCCTCTACAGGGATAGCTTTACCCTCTACAGGGATATATTTACCCTCTACAGGGATATCTTTACCCTCTACAGGGATATATTTACCCTCTACAGGGATATATTTACCCTCTACAGGGATATATTTACCCTCTACAGGGATAGCTCTACCCTCTACAGGGATAGCTTTACCCTCTACAGGGATAGCTCTACCCTCTACAGGGATAGCTCTACCCTCTACAGGGATAGCTCTACCCTCTACAGGGATAGCTTTACCCTCTACAGGGATAGCTCTACCCTCTACAGGGATAGCTCTACCCTCTACAGGGATAGCTTTACCCTCTACAGGGATAGCTCTACCCTCTACAGGGATAGCTCTACCCTCTACAGGGATAGCTCTACCCTCTACAGGGATAGCTTTACCCTCTACAGGGATAGCTCTACCCTCTACAGGGATAGCTCTACCCTCTACAGGGATAGCTTTACCCTCTACAGGGATAGCTCTACCCTCTACAGGGATAGCTCTACCCTCTACAGGGATAGCTTTACCCTCTACAGGGATATCTTTACCATCTACGGGGATAGCTCTACCCTCTACAGGGATAGCTTTACCCTCTACAGGGATATATTTACCCTCTACAGGGATATCTTTACCCTCTACGGGGATAGCTCTACCCTCTACAGGGATATCTTTACCCTCTACAGGGATATATGTACCCTCTACAGGGATATATTTACCCTCTACAGGGATAGCTTTTCCCTCAGGGTCTGTAGTTCCTTAGACCGCTGTGCAACTCGGGGGCCCAAGAAGGAGTCTGTAGAGACTTACTCACTTTTAAAATATAAAATATAAATGAAATATGTGTGATCCTGGTCAAACTCTGATAAACGTTACTTTCATCATCCATCAATTAATTAATTCATCCGTTCATTCATTAATTAATCCATTAATTAATCCATTCATTCATTCATCTGTTCATTCATTAATTACTCCATTCATTCAATCACCTTCTTCACAGTTCTCTCCCTTGTATGCAGGGTTACAGATGCATGTCCCCACGATGCAGGTCCCATGGCCAGAGCAGGTGACGTCTATGCACTGGTTGGTCGGAACATCACACTCCCCGCCCTTCCAGCCACTGTGACACATGCATCGGCCTTTGAGGTATTGGCCGTTCCCACTGCACAGCACCGGACAGGACGCTTCGAAGAGGGACAGATGGGCACACAGACAGATAGACAGTCAGATAGCACCACGGTTTCAATGGACTCCACCAACCATAGCTTCAAAGAATAATGTGTGTGCTGGAGGCTCTTGCAAAGAAAATGATGAACAGTTTGGCTTCCTAACTAACGTTGTGTCAACGCTAACAGGGGAGTGATGCCAGCTCCAAAACGATGTACAAACTACAGTAAATATATGTAATGTACTAACTACAGTAAATATATGTTACAAACTAACTACAGTAAATATATGTTATGTACTAACTACAGTAAATATATGTAATGTACTAACTACAGTAAATATATGTTATGTACTAACTACAGTAAATATATGTTATGTACTAACTACAGTAAATATATGTTACAAACTAACTACAGTAAATATATGTTACAAACTAACTACAGTAAATATATGTTACAAACTAACAACAGTAAATATATGTTATGTACTAACTACAGTAAATATATGTTACAAACTAACTACAGTAAATATATGTTACAAACTAACTACAGTAAATATATGTTACAAACTAACAACAGTAAATATATGTTATGTACTAACTACAGTAAATATATGTTACAAACTAACTACAGTAAATATATGTTACAAACTAACTACAGTAAATATATGTTACAAACTAATTACAGTAAATATATGTTATGTATTAACTACAGTAATATATGTTATGTACTAACTACAGTAAATATATGTTACAAACTAACTACAGTAAATATATGTTATGTACTAACTACAGTAAATATATGTTACAAACTAACAACAGTAAATATATGTTATGTACTAACTACAGTAAATATATGTTATGTACTAACTACAGTAAATATATGTTATGTACTAACTACAGTAAATATATGTTATGTACTAACAACAGTAAATATATGTTACAAACTAACTACAGTAAATATATGTTATGTACTAACTACAGTAAATATATGTTATGTACTAACAACAGTAAATATATGTTACAAACTAACTACAGTAAATATATGTTATGTACTAACTACAGTAAATATATGTTATGTACTAACTACAGTAAATATATGTTATGTACTAACTACAGTAAATATATGTTATGTACTAACTACAGTAAATATATGTTACAAACTAACTACAGTAAATATATGTTATGTACTAACTACAGTAAATATATGTTACAAACTAACTACAGTAAATATATGTTATGTACTAACTACAGTAAATATATGTTATGTACTAACTACAGTAAATATATGTTACAAACTAACTACAGTAAATATATGTTATGTACTAACTACAGTAATAAGCGACTCAGAGTAAAAACAAAGCAGCATTACTCATCCAAATTGGAGCAGGTATCTAGATGTGTTATGACTCTCTGTGATCCGACTGCTCAGATAAATGAGACCATTAAGCTAATGATCAGTAAGGAGAGCAGAGTTGTGTCCCAAACGGCACCCTTATATAATGCACTATTTACGACCAGGGCCCATAGTGCACAATATAGGGAATAGGGTGCCATTTCTAGCAATGATCATCATCACTTTCATAACAGATGGCTTAGTGACTGAGGATTTGGCCAAAATAACAAACTTTTTTTTTTTTATGTTTTCAAAGAGATATTCTGGCATGGACTCCAAGTGCATGTATTCCATTATGAATGGTTATTAAATATTTATTTATATTAATAGTGTTGTATCTACTGAATTATTTAATTTATTTTCAACATGATGTCGTCTGTTCTGGGGTTGTTACTATAGCAACATGAAGTAGTCTGTTCTGGGGTTGTTACTATAGCAACATGAAGTAGTCTGTTCTGGGGTTGTTACTATAGCAACATGAAGTAGTCTGTTCTGGGGTTGTTACTATAGCAACATGAAGTAGTCTGTTCTGGGGTTGTTACTATAGCAACATGAAGCAGTCTGTTCTGGGGTTGTTACTATAGCAACATGAAGTAGTCTGTTCTGGGGTTGTTACTATAGCAACATGAAGTAGTCTGTTCTGGGGTTGTTACTATAGTGATTCTCAAAGGTATTGTGACAAGCAAGTGAAACATGGAGCTGAATGTCCTGGTGAAAACTGTCCTAATGTTGGCAACAAACAGCCTGATGTTGTCACCCAGAATCACACGTTTATTTTCCAAGCTAGAGCACACACTACTGTATCGTGGCAACCCTAGTCTGTTCAATACATTCCAGAGAGAGAGAGACGTTATATATATATATATATATATATATATATATATAGAGAGAGAGAGAGAGAGAGACATATAGAGAGTGAGCGAGAGGGAGGACGGGAGGGAGTGAGAGAGACAGAGAGAGAGAGAGAAAGAGAGAGAGAGAGAGAGAGAGAGAGAGAGAGACAGAGACAGAGAGAGAGAGAGAGAGAGAGAGAGAGAGAGAGAGAGAGAGAGAGAGAGAGAGGGAGAGACAGAGACAGAGAGAGAGA
>NC_143048.1:49262500-49265000 GCF_057628025.1 Oncorhynchus mykiss | reverse complement strand
GCTCCACCCAATGACAACACTGATAAACACTAGCTCCACCCAATGAGAGCAGTGATAAACACTAGCTCCACCCAATGAGAGCACTGATAAACGCTAGCTCCACCCAATGAGAGCACTGATAAACACTAGCTCCACCCAATGAGAGCACTGATGAACACTAGCTCCACCCAATGAGAGCACTAATGAACACTAGCTCCACCCAATGAGAGCACTGATAGACACTAGCTCCACCCAATGAGAGCACTGATAAACACTAGCTCCACCCAATGAGAGCACTGATGAACACTAGCTCCACCCAATGAGAGCACTGATGAACACTAGCTCCACCCAATGAGAGCACTGATAAACACTAGCTCCACCCAATGACAACACTGATAAACACTAGCTCCACACAATGAGAGCAGTGATAAACACTAGCTCCACCCAATGAGAGCACTGATAAACGCTAGCTCCACCCAATGAGAGCACTGATAAACACTAGCTCCACCCAATGAGAGCACTGATGAACACTAGCTCCACCCAATGAGAGCACTGATAAACACTAGCTCCACCCAATGACAACACTGATAAACACTAGCTCCACCCAATGAGAGCAGTGATAAACACTAGCTCCACCCAATGAGAGCACTGACAAACGCTAGCTCCACCCAATGAGAGCACTGATAAACACTAGCTCCACCCAATGAGAGCACTGATGAACACTAGCTCCACCCAATGAGAGCACTGATGAACACTAGCTCCACCCAATGAGAGCACTGATAAACACTAGCTCCACCCAATGACAACACTGATAAACACTAGCTCCACACAATGAGAGCAGTGATAAACACTAGCTCCACCCAATGAGAGTACTGATAAACGCTAGCTCCACCCAATGAGAGCACTGATAAACACTAGCTCCACCCAATGAGAGCACTGATGAACACTAGCTCCACCCACTGAAACCATCAGCGACATCTCAAATGACATCCTATGCCCAATGGGCTCTGATTAAAAGTAGTGCACTATATAGGTAATATATTTCTTTATTTTTCTCTCTCGTTCTCTCTCTCTCTCTCTCTCTCGTTCTTTCTCTCTCTCTCTCTGTCTCTCTCTCTGTTTCTCTCTCTGTCTCTGTCTCTCTCTCTGTTTCTCTCTCTCTCTCTCTGTTTCTCTCTCTCTCTCTCTCTCTCTCCTCCTCTCTCTCTCACTCTCTCTCGTTCTCTCTATGTCTCTCTCTCTCTCTCTCTCTCTCTCTCTGTCTCTCTCTCTCTCTCTCTCTCTTTCTCTCTCTCTCTCTACTCTCTCCTCCTCTCTCTCTCTCTCTCTGTCTCTCTCTCTCTCCTCTCTCTCTCTCTCTCTGTCTCTCTCTCTCTCTCTCTCTCCTCCTCTCTCTCTCACTCTCTCTCGTTCTCTCTATGTCTCTCTCTCTCTCTCTCTCTCTCTCTCTCTCTGTCTCTGTCTCTCTCTCTCTGTCTCTCTCTCTCCTCCTCTCTCTCTCCTCCTCTCTCTCTCTCTCTCTCTCTCTCTCTCTCTCTCTCTCTCTCTCTCTCTCTCTCCCCATCTCTTCACAGCAGAAGGAATTCATAAGACGATGCGCAGTGAAATAAATAAGAAAATGGTGCTGAAAAATATTCACTGTTGTCCAGTGCCTGCAGCCAGCCTAGTGTTGCTCCCAGGCAGAACTCTTGGAACAAAGCAGCTTTTGTGATTCGACAAAGGGCTTGAAATGTGTGCCGGGACCACTGCTTTCCTTTCCTCAGGAGGCTCAATCAACACAGAGGAGAGGGAGGGCGCATGGAGAGAGGGACAGAGGGGGAGGGGGGGGGGGGGGACCGGACAGAGGAGGAGAGGCATGCTGGGGGAGGAGAGGGGGGAAAGTAGGGTTGTGGGGAGTTTTAGAGTTTTAGAAGCTGCAGGGCATTGCCATTTGCATTTCTTCCTAGAGGTGCAATTATACAGGACAGATTCAACACTGATTCCTGGTGAGAGACTAGCGGAAGGCACAATACTGAAGGGTGGTAGGATGGAGGGAGGATGGAGGGTGGGGGGAGGATGGAGGGTGGGGGGAGAATGTAGGGTTAATGGAGGGAGGATGGAGGGGTAATGGAGGGGTAATGAAGGGAGGATGGAGGGAGGATGGATGGGTAATGGATACATAATGGATGGGTAATGGAGTGGTAATGGAAGGTGGATGGGGAATGGAGGGGTAATGGAGGGGCAATGGAGTGGTAATGGAGGGTGGAGGGAGAATGGAGGGGTAATGGATGGAGAATGGATGGGTAATGGAGTGGTAATGGAGAGTGGATGGAGAATGAAGGGGTAATTGAGGGATGATTGAGGGGTAATGGAGGGGTAATGTAGGGAGAATGGAGGGGTAGTGGACGGGTAATGAAGTGGTAATGGAGAGGTAGTGTAGTGGTAATTGAGGGTGGATGGAGAATGGAGGGGTAATGGAGGGATAATGGAGGGGTAATGGAGAGGTAATGCATGGGTAATGGAGGGATGATGGAGGATGGAG
>NC_143048.1:49220000-49257500 GCF_057628025.1 Oncorhynchus mykiss | reverse complement strand
TAGAGGAGGGATGTCTGAGGTGATAGGACTCTAGAGGAGGGGAGATATGAGGTGATAGGACTCTAGAGGAGGGGAGATCTGAGGTGATAGGACTTTAGATGAGGGGAGATCTGAGGTGATAGGACTCTAGAGGAGGGGATGTCTGAGGTGATAGGACTCTAGAGGAGGGGAGATCTGAGGTGATAGGACTTTAGAGGAGGGGAGATCTGAGGTGATAGAACTCTAGAGGAGGGGAGATATGAGGTGATAGAACTCTAGAGGAGGGGATGTCTGAGGTGATAGGACTTTAGAGGAGGGGAGATCTGAGGTGATAGAATTCTAGAGGAGGGGAGATATGAGGTGATAGAACTCTAGAGGAGGGGATGTCTGAGGTGATAGGACTCTAGAGGAGGGGAGATATGAGGTGATAGGACTCTAGAGGAGGGGAGATCTGAGGTGATAGGACTTTAGAGGAGGGGAGATCTGAGGTGATAGAACTCTAGAGGAGGGGATGTCTGAGGTGATAGGACTCTAGAGGAGGGGAGATATGAGGTGATATAACTCTAGTGGAGGGGAGATCTGAGGTGATAGGACTCTAGAGGAGGGGAGATATGAGGTGATAGAACTCTAGAGGAGGGGATGTCTGAGGTGATAGGACTCTAGAGGAGGGGAGATATGAGGTGATAGGACTCTAGAGGAGGGGAGATCTGAGGTGATAGGACTTTAGAGGAGGGGAGATCTGAGGTGATAGAACTCTAGAGGAGGGGATGTCTGAGGTGATATGACTCTAGAGGAGGGGAGATATGAGGTGATAGGACTCTAGAGGAGGGGAGATCTGAGTTGATAGGACTTTAGATGAGGGGAGATCTGAGGTGATAGGACTCTAGAGGAGGGGATGTCTGAGGTGATAGGACTCTAGAGGAGGGGAGATCTGAGGTGATAGGACTTTAGAGGAGGGGAGATCTGAGGTGATAGAACTCTAGAGGAGGGGAGATATGAGGTGATAGAACTCTAGAGGAGGGATGTCTGAGGTGATAGGACTTTAGAGGAGGGGAGATCTGAGGTGATAGAACTCTAGAGGAGGGGAGATATGAGGTGTTAGAACTCTAGAGGAGGGGATGTCTGAGGTGATAGGACTCTAGAGGAGGGGAGATATGAGGTGATAGGACTCTAGAGGAGGGGAGATCTGAGGTGATAGGACTTTAGAGGAGGGGAGATCTGAGGTGATAGAACTCTAGAGGAGGGGATGTCTGAGGTGATAGGACTCTAGAGGAGGGGAGATATGAGGTGATATAACTCTAGAGGAGGGGAGATCTGAGGTGATAGAACTCTAGAGGAGGGGAGATCTGAGGTGATAGGACTCTAGAGGAGGGGAGATATGAGGTGATAGGACTCTAGAGGAGGGGAGATATGAGGTGATAGGACTCTAGAGGAGGGGAGATCTGAGGTGATAGAACTCTAGAGGAGGGGATGTCTGAGGTGATAGAACTCTAGAGGAGGGGATGTCTGAGGTGATAGGACTCTAGAGGAACGGGAGATCTGAGGTGATAGGACTCTAGAGGAGGGAGATATGAGGTGATAGGACTCTAGAGGAGGGGAGATCTGAGGTGATGTGTAATTTTGGCCTTCATGTGAGTCTTTCTGTACAGATGTTCATTTTTACATTATTATTTTAGGGGGAAAAAATCCTTACATTAACTTTGGTTAGTGGAGATGGAGGAGACTGAAACAAAAACATATTCCTAAAGTACTTTACTTCCTGTTACAAAATATAGTTTGGTGAATCATGGGTGACTCCATTATCAGTAACACGTTTTAGTAAATTATTTTCGATAGCATTTCTATGTTGAAGATTAAAAATTTAATTTGGTGCATTTTTCCCCATATTCCCTCCAGATCGCTTTATTTTTATAAAATATTACACTGGATCTTTCTGGAAAAAGTTCCTCCATTTCATTGAGTTTTTACCTCTAACTTCTTGTGATCCTCCTCTATGCTACAGTATTTATTGTTATCTAACTGTTCTGTTAGTCCTTCAATGTCCTTTGTTAATATGGACTCTATTGACCGAAATGTCTTTAGTTTTATAGATGAGTACTGAATTGCTTGGCCTCTAAAGGCACATTTAAAAGTGTCCCGTACAATAAGGGGATCTGCTGTACCGATGTTATGTCGGGAAAAAAAGTCCGTTATAAATTCTTCTGTCCAGGTTAAAAACAAGTTATAATCCAATGGGCTTGGATTTAATGTCCAATATCCTCGCCCACGTGGAAACTCTGATAGAGTAATATATACGACAATTACGTGATGGTCCGACCCCTATCAACACTTTTTAAACTTTTGGTGTCAGAGAGAATGACATAAGAAAGTAGTCATGACGACCAGATTGGGGCGGCAGCCAGGTGGTTAGAGTGTAGAGGAGGTAGGTAGCCTAGTGGTTAGAGTGTAGAGGAGGTAGGTAGCCTAGTGGTTAGAGTGTAGAGGAGGTAGGTAGCCTAGTGGTTAGAGTGTAGAGGAGGCAGGTAGCCTAGTGGTTAGAGTGTAGAGGAGGTAGGTAGCCTAGTGGGTAGAGTGTGGAGGAGGTAGGTAGCCTAGTGGTTAGAGTGTAGAGGAGGTAGGTAGCCTAGTGGTTAGAGTGTAGAGGAGGTAGGTAGCCTAGTGGGTAGAGTGTGGAGGAGGTAGGTAGCCTAGTGGTTAGAGTGTAGAGGAGGTAGGTAGCCTAGTGGGTAGAGTGTGGGAGGAGGTAGGTAGCCTAGTGGGTAGAGTGTAGAGGAGGTATGTAGTCTAGTGGTTAGAGTGTAGAGGAGGTAGGTAGTCTAGTGGTTAGAGGAGGCAGGTAGCCTAGTGGTTAGAGTGTGGAGGAGGTAGGTAGTCTAGTGGTTAGAGGAGGCAGGTAGCCTAGTGGTTAGAGTGTAGAGGAGGTAGGTAGCCTAGTGGTTAGAGTGTAGAGGAGGCAGGTAGCCTAGTGGTTAGAGTGTGGAGGAGGTAGGTAGCCTAGTGGTTAGAGTGTAGAGGAGGCAGGTAGCCTAGTGGTTAGAGTGTGGAGGAGGTAGGTAGCCTAGTGGTTAGAGTGTAGAGGAGGTAGGTAGCCTAGTGGGTAGAGTGTGGAGGAGGTAGGTAGCCTAGTGGGTAGAGGGTAGAGGAGGTAGGTAGTCTAGTGGTTAGAGTGTAGAGGAGGTAGGTAGTCTAGTGGTTAGAGTGTGGAGGAGGCAGGTAGTCTAGTGGTTAGAGTGTAGAGGAAGTAGGTAGCCTAGTGGTTAGAGTGTAGAGGTGGCAGGGTAGCCTAGTGGTTAGAGTGTAGAGGTGGTAGGTAGCCTAGTGGTTAGAGTGTAGAGGTGGTAGGTAGCCTAGTGGTTAGAGTGTAGAGGTGGTAGGTAGCCTAGTGGTTAGAGTGTAGAGGTGGTAGGTAGCCTAGTGGTTAGAGTGTAGAGGTGGCAGGGTAGCCTAGTGGTTAGAGTGTAGAGGAGGTAGGTAGCCTAGTGGTTAGAGTGTAGAGGAGGTAGGTAGCCTAGTGAGGTAGAGTGTGGAGGAGGTAGGTAACCTAGTGGTTAGAGTGTAGAGGAGGTAGGTAGTCTAGTGGTTAGACTGTAGAGGAGGTAGGTCGTCTAGTGGTTAGAGTGTGGAGGAGGCAGGTAGTCTAGTGGTTAGAGTGTAGAGGAGGTAGGTAGCCTAGTGGTTAGAGTGTAGAGGTGGCAGGGTAGCCTAGTGGTTAGAGTGTAGAGGCGGTAGGTAGCCTAGTGGTTAGATTGTAGAGGTGGTAGGTAGCCTAGTGGTTAGAGTGTAGAGGTGGTAGGTAGCCTAGTGGTTAGAGTGTAGAGGTAGTAGGTAGCCTAGTGGTTAGAGTGTAGAGGTGGCAGGTAGCCTAGTGGTTAGAGTGTAGAGGAGGTAGGTAGCCTAGTGGTTAGAGTGTAGAGGAGGTAGGTAGCCTAGTGGTTAGAGTGTAGAGGAGGTAGGTAGCCTAGTGGTTAGAGTGTGGAGGAGGTAGGCAGTCTAGTGGTTAGAGTGTAGAGGAGGTAGGCAGCCTAGTGGTATAAACCTCCTCCATGTATATCTCACTAGGTCAGGGTATTAAACCTCCTCCATGTATATCTCACTAGGTCAGGATATTAAACCTCCATGTATATCTCACTAGGTCAGGAATATAAACCTCCATGTATATCTCACTAGGTCAGGATATTAAACCTCCTCCATGTATATCTCACTGAGTCAGATATAGAACCTCCTCCATGTATATCTCACTAGGTCAGGATATTAAACCTCCTCCATGTATATCTCACTAGGTCAGGATATTAAACCTCCTGCATGTACATCTCACTAGGCATAAGGATGCTATTAAACCTCCTCCATGTATATCTCACTAGGTCAGGATATTAAACCTCCTCCATGTATATCTCACTAGGTCAGGGATCTAAACCTCCTCCATGTATATCTCACTAGGTCAGGATATTAAACCTCCATGTATATCTCACTAGGTCAGGATATAAACCTCCCATGTATATCTCACTAGGTCAGGATCTGAACACATCATGTATATCTCACTAGGTCAGGGTATTAAACCTCCTCCATGTATATCTCACTAGGTCAGGGTATTAAACCTCCTCCATGTATATCTCACTAGGTCAGGATATTAAACCTCCTCCATGTATATCTCACTAGGTCAGGATATTAAACCTCCTCCATGTATATCTCACTAGGTCAGGATCTGGACATCCATGTATATCTCACTAGGTCAGGATATTAAACCTCCTCCATGTACATCTCACTAGGTCAGGATCTAAACCTGTATTAAACCTCCATGTATATCTCCTAACTGACCTAAGAAAGGGAATTTTTTCAAGGTTTAAATGTCAGGAATTGTGAAAAACTGAGTTTAAATGTATTTGGCTGAGGTCTATGTAAACTTCCGACTGATATTTGCATTGCTACTAAAGTAAACCTCAAATTTTTCCACTATTCCACCTGCTAAAACCGTTCCTCATCCCGAGTTGGGTTGTAATTTACAGTGACCGGCAGACCACCCCTGTCCTCTGGATCCCAGGACCCCGGGACGTCAACTTAGACCGGGACGTCAACTTGGAACCACGAACAGAAAATAGACCGCCAAAGGCAGCTCCAGCCCTCCTCCAAACCTCGCATTATATATATAAAAATGTTTCTATATTAAAACATACCTTATACTTAATGTCCATAATTAACAAATAATTGATAATAATGTACAGCAGATCATGAAAGAGGATGGTACCTAACCAGGAGGTGCTGTGTGGCCACCGGGGAATGTATTGGGGATGTGTAAGCAGGGGAGTCTATCTAAGCCAGGAAGGGTTGTCTAGACAGGAGTGTTATCTCTAACCAGGAGTGGTACCTCTAACCAGGAGTGGTATCTAAGCAGGAAGGTTACCCTAACCAGGAGTGTTACCTCTAACCAGGAGTGGTATCTCTAACCAGGAGTGTTATCTCTAACCAGGAGTGGTCTCTCTAACCAGGAGTGTTATTGTCCAACCAGGAGTGTTATCTATAACCAGGAGTGTCTAACCAGGAGTGTTACCTCTAACCAGGAGTGGTACCTATAACCAGGAGTGGTATCTCTAACCAGGAAGGTTACCTCTAACCAGGAGTGTTCCTCTAACCAGGAGTGGTATCTCTAACCAGGAGTGTTATCTCTAACCAGGAGTGGTATTCTCTAACCAGGAGTGTTATCTCCAACCAGGAGTGTTATCTATAACCAGGAGTGTTTGTATCTCTAACCAGGAGTGTTACCTCTAAACAGGAGTGATACCTAACCAGGAGTGGTATCTCTAACCGGGAGTGTTATCTCTGACCAGATGTTATCTCTAACCAGGAGTGTTATCTCTTAACCAGGAGGGTTATCTCTAACCAGAGATGTGACCAAGGAAGTGTTATCTCTAACCAGGAGTGTTCTGTAACCCAGTGTAAATATGTTAACCAGGGAGTGTGCTAACACAGGGAGTGTTGTATCTCTTAACCAGGATCCCCATACAAAAATTACATTTTTAGCAAGCAAATAATGTAGCAAACACCTGTGATTCATTCAATATATACCCTACATCTTCACACACACACACACACACACACACACACACACACACACATGTGATTGGGACCACACTGAATAGCCCGCAGGCACACTAGATATCCAACCAGCGGAGAATCAGAGATGGAGGGGCGGAATCAGAATCAGAAACACATGTATTGCCGAATAACAAACGCTACCCAAAACACTGAGAAATATTGAGACCATTACATTCAATACAAATTACATGACCCTCCCTGGACTAGATAAACAACATACTAAACCCTCCCTTAAATTAAATGTAAAAAGCACCCCCTCCAGGTAACCTCTTATGGTTCTAATGTTCCCTTGTGCAGTGGGCCGTGTCAGGATTGGCTCTGCAGTAGCATTGTGAGCTAACTAGGTATTATTTTGTAGTTCCACCAAAATGAATAGCACAGCATCCAAAACAACGTGGAAAAGCTGCCGTCGTTGACTGCATGCTGTTGTTTGGTTGGTGTCCATGGATCTTAAGACCAGCTGTTGGTGACCAGGCAGGCAGCAAGGCTGGTGCTGGGTCTTCAGGGACAGAGCAAGGAGTTCGAGAACTCCGCCAACCAACTCCAGCAATAAATTAAAAGTTGTTAAAGATGGCTAAGTTCAAAACCTCACAGCCTCCCGCGATATAGGATATTGCGCATGTTAATACGCAATTTTTTTTAAATTACGATTTGATGAAGAAACTCCTGGTTTAAACAAAAGGTTTAATGGAAGCTCACCTATCGCCGTGGTGATGGAACATATGGTCTCTCCCATCATTATAGAAGGCAGGAGGTGCAGATGCCAGAGTCCATGTATTGGATTAACCAGGTGTTGTGTTGTCATCATCCAGGAGACCAGAGAGCGCTGCAGAGCCACCACTCTACACCCCCACTCACGACCTCACCAGACAGCAGCCTCCGCCCCCATCCAGCAGCTCCACAAAGTCAAACTGGAGAGAGAGAGAGAGAGAGAGAGAGAGAGAGAGAGAGAGAGAGAGAGAGAGACAGACAGAGAGAGAGAGAGAGAGAGAGAGACAGAGAGAGAGAGAGAGAGAGAGAGAGAGAGAAAGATAGAGAGAGAGAGAGACAGAGAGAGACAGAGAGAGAGAGAGAGAGAGAGAGAGAGAGCAAGAAAGAGAGACAGAGAGAGAGAAAGAGAGAGAGAGAGAAAGATAGAGAGAGAGAGAGAAAAGAGAGAGAGAGAGAGAGACAGAGAGAGAGAGAAAGAGAGAGAGAGCGGCTCGATAGACAAAAAGTGTTAGAGTCACACAACCGAGCCAAAACCGAGCCGTACTGAGCTGGCCTGGGTGGTCCATTCACCATAGTGGCTTGGGACCCATTTTCTGCAAAAGCAAAATCACAGAGACATCACAGTTTTGGGTCGACACGAAAGTGTGAAAAGGGGAATCAGACTAATGTGAAACTGCTGGGCTCCTTATACAGCAGCTACTTCAACAGGAGAACATTACTGCTGGCCACGCATTCATGAATAACTCATTTCACAGAGACCAAACTCACACCAAACGAGACACATATTGGAAGGCTAGGTCCTATGCCACTGACCAGGGCCCATAGTACACCATCTGGGTAAAAAGGGGTGTAATTTGGGACACAGTTAATCATTCCAAAACTCAAACATGACAGCTTGAAATATTTCCCTTCAAAACCACTCTAAAACGAATGTAAAGTAACTCTGCCCCCAAAAACATATGCAACCGATTTGTCTCAGAGCTGACTATCTAGAGTTATCTAGATAGGACTGTGATGTCCTCTCATCTGTCTAGATAGGACTGTGATGTCCTCTCATCTGTCTAGATATGACTGTGATGTCCTCTCATCTGTCTAGATAGGACTGAGATGTCCTCTCATCTGTCTAGATAGGACTGTGATGTCCTCTCATCTGTCTAGATAGGACTGTGATGTCCTCTCATCTGTCTAAATAGGACTGTGATGTCCTCTCATCTGTCTAGATAGGACTGTGATGTCCTCTCATCTGTCTAGATAGGACTGTGATGTCCTCTCATCTGTCTAGATAGGACTGTGATGTCCTCTCATCTGTCTAAATAGGACTGTGATGTCCTCTCATCTGTCTAGAATAGGACTGTAACGTCCTATCATCTGTCTAGATAGGACTGTGATGTCCTCTCATCTGTCTAGATAGGACTGTGATGTCCTCTCATCTGTCTAGATAGGACTGTAACGTCCTCTCATCTGTCTAGATAGGACTGTGATGTCCTCTCATCTGTCTAGATAGGACTGTGACGTCCTCTCATCTGTCTAGATCAGACTCCAGATGTCCTCTCATCTGTCTAGATAGGACTGTGATGTCCTCTCATCTGTCTAGATAGGACTGTGATGTCCTATCATCTGCCTAGATAGGACTGTGATGTCCTCTCATCTGTCTAGATAGGACTGTATGTCCTCTCATCTGTCTAGATAGGACTGAGATCTCCTCTCATCTATCTAGAATAGGACTGTGATGTCCTCTCATCTGTCTAGATAGGGCTGTGATGTCCTCTCATCTGTCTAGATAGGACTGAGATCCTCCTCTGGTCTGTAAGATAGGACTGTGATGTCCAGCTCACTCTCTCTCTCTCTCTTCATTCTAGTGTTTTTTCATTATGTCTCTCTCTCTCTCTCTCTCTCACTGTCTTCCTCTCTCTTCTAAGTATCTTTCTGCCATCTATATAGCAGTCAAATCCAGTGTGAGGGCTATATTGGCACGGGAAACGTGTTAACATTGCCAAAGCAAGTGAGGTAGATAATATATAAAGTGAATATATAAAGTGAACTAAACTATAAAAATTAACAGTAAACATTACACATACAGACGTTTCAAAACAATAAAGACATTACAAATGTCATATTATATATATATACAGTGTTTTATCAATGTACAAAATGGTTAAAGGACACAAGATAAAATAATTAAGCATAAATATGGGTTGTATTTACAATGGTGTGTGTTCTTCACTGGTTGCCCTTTCTCTGTGGCAACAGGTCACAAATCTTGCTGCTGTGATGGCACACTGTGGAATTTCACCCAGTAGATATGGGAGTTTTTCAAAATGGATTTGTTTTCGAATTCTTTGTGGATCTGTGTAATCTGAGGGAAATATGTCTCTCTAATATGGTCATACATTGGGCAGGAGGTTAGGAAGTGCAGCTCAGTTTCCACTTGGGCAGTGAGCACATAGCCTGTCTTCTCTTGAGAGCCATGTCTGCCTACGGCGGCCTTTCTCAATAGCAAGGCAATCCTCACTGAGTCTGTACATAGTCAAAGATTTCCTTTATTTTGGGGTCAGTCACAGTGGTCAGGTATTCTGCCGCTGTGTACTCTCTGTTTAGGGCCAAATAGCATTCTAGTTTGCTCTGTTTTTTTGTTAATTTCTTTCCAATGTGTCATGTAATTATCTTTTTGTTTTCTCCATGATTTGATTGGGTCTAATTGTGTTGCTATCCTGGGGGTCTGTGGGGTGTGTTTGTGTTTGTGAACAGAGCCCCAGGACCAGCTTGCTTAGGGGACTCTTCTCCAGGTTCATCTCTCTGTAGGTGATGGCTTTGTTATGGAAGGTTTGTGAATCACTTCCTTTTAGGTGGTTGTAGAATTTAACGTCTCTTTTCTGGATTTTGATATTAGAGGGATTCTGCCTAATTCTGCTCTGCATGCATTTTTTGGTGTTCTACGTTGTACACGGAGGATATTTTTGCAGAATTCTGCGTGCAGAGTCTCAACTTGGTGTTTGTCCCATTTTGTGAATTCTTGGTTGGTGAGCGGACCCCAGACCTCACAACCATAAAGGGCAATGGGCTCTATACTGATTCAAGTATTTTTTGCCAAATCCTTTATGTTCCTTTTGATGGCATAGAATGCCCTTCTTGCCTTGTCTCTCAGATCGTTCACAGCTTTGTGGAAGTTACCTGTGGCGCTGATGTTTAGGCCAAGGTATGTATAGTTTTTGTGTGCTCTAGGGCAACAGTGTCTAGATGGAATTTGTATTTGTGGTCCTGGTGACTGGACCTTTTTGGAACACCATTATTTTGGTCTTACTGAGATTTACTGTCAGGGTCCAGGTCTGACAGAATCTGTACAGAAGATCTAGGTGCTGCTGTAGGCCCTCCTTGGTTGGGGACAGAAGCACCAGATCATCAGCAAACAGTAAACATTTGACTTCAGATTCTAGTTGGGTGAGGATGGGTGCTGCAGACTTTTCTAGTGCCCGCGCCAATTCGTTAATATATATGTTGAAGAGGGTGGGGCTTAAGCTGCATCCCTGTCTCACCCCACAACCCTGTGTGAAGAAAGTGTGTGTGTTTTTTGCCAATTTAACCGCACACTTGTTGTTTGTGTACATGGATTTTGTAATGTCGTATGTTTTTACCCCAAACACCACTTTCCATCATTTTTATAGCAGACCCTCATGCCAAATTGAGTCGAAGGTTTTTTGAAATCAACAAAAGCATGAGAAGACATTGCCTTTGTTTTGCTTTGTTTGGTTGTCCATTAGGGTGTGCAGGGTGAATATGTGGTCTGTTGTACGGTAATTTGGTAAAGAGACATTTTGACATTTGCTCAGTACATTGTTGTCACAGAGGAAATGTACGAGTCTGTACGAGTCTGCTGTTAACGATAATGCAGAGGATTTTCCCAAGGTTACTGTTGACAGGTTACATACTCTCTATCTATCTCTCCCTCTCCGCTCGCTCTCTTTCTCATGCTCTCATTCTCCCTCTCCTTCTCTGAATCTCTCTCCGTCTCTCTCTACAACTTCCACTCTCACTCTCTCTCTCTCTCTCTCTCCCTCTCTCCCTCTCTCTCTCCCTCTCTCTCTCTCCCTCTCTCTCTCTCCCTCTCTCCTCTCCCTCTCCGCTCGCTCTCTTTCTCATGCTCTCATTCTCCCTCTCCTTCTCTGAATCTCTCTCCGTCTCTCTCTACAACTTCCACTCTCTCACTCTCTCCCTCAATCTCTCCATCTGCCTCACTCCGTAATCAGTCACAGCAGAATAACTATTTATTTATGTAAATATAGGATGGTCACACCTACCCAGTAAAGGTTGATATACACCTGATATGTCTTTGTAGATCAGAGTGGAAGCGTGTGTCCTTATGTAGTGCACTACTTTCTACCACGGCCGATAGGGCTCAGATCAAAACTAGTGCACTATGTAGTGGATAGGTGAATTTTAGGACATAGCACACAGTTTTTAATGCTGTGGGTCTCTTGGTCTTTAACTCTGGTGCTGTATAGGTGATGTCTCAAAGAAACGGCCAAGAGGGAATCAACCATAAATCCTTCTGTAACACAATAATAATGTCGACATAGATATTTATAAAGATATGTATGCATTCACTGGACTGTTCAACAGCAGTCTGATACACAGCTAATGGATGAGAACAGAAAATAAACCAAGACTTTAGGAGACATGTTTGAACAAATAATAATGAACAGAGGAAATTGTTTAGGGTTAGTGAGTTACATCACAATTAGTAGCAGTGAGTCACATCACAATCAGTAGCAGTGAGTTACATCCAATCAGTAGCAGTGAGTCACATCTCAATCAGTAGCAGTGAGTTACATCCCAATTAGTAGCAGTGAGTCACATCCCAATCAGTAGCAGTGAGTCACATCTCAATCAGTAGCAGTGAGTCACATCCCAATCAGTAGCAGTGAGTCACATCTCAATCAGTAGCAGTGAGTCACATCCCAATCAGTAGCAGTGAGTCACATCTCAATCAGTAGCAGTGAGTCACATCTCAATCAGTAGCAGTGAGTCACATCCCGATCAGTAGCAGTGAGTCACATCTCAATCAGTAGCAGTGAGTTACATCCCAATTAGTAGCAGAAGCAGTGAGTTGAGAAGTAAATCATTAAGACATAGACAGTGTGAGATTAAAAAGAAGGTGAATGTCTGTCTGTCTGTCTGGCCTGTCTGGTTCGTCCGTCAGTACCCACCTGTGTATGAGAGGGTGGCAGGCCTCTCCTGCCGTAGATCCCACCAGGGCATCTTTGCCTAAAGACACGTTGAACTTGAGGTACATGGAGTGGTCTACGAAGACCTGAGACCTCCAGAAGACTCCCGGGGGTATCTGCTGGGCAACCTTACGACCCACGTCAATCTCCCCCATGTCTATGAAGCTGTCATCTGGGAACAGGCTGTCCACTTTACCTGCATCACAGTAAAGTGGACAGAACAGTGAATCAGTCAATGAACAAAGCCCAACCCCCCCCCCCCCCCCCCCCCCCTCAGGTTATGATGACTAAAGGCAGCTCACTATATGGCCCTTATAAGGACTAAATGCATCTACACTATATGGCCCTTATAAGGACTAAAGGCATTCTACACTAGTTGAGCTAGTTGAGCTAGATGAGTTAGATGAGCTAGTTGAGTTAGATGAGCTAATTGAGTTAGATGAGCTAGTTGAGCTAGTTGAGTTAGATGAGCAAGTTGAGTTAGATTAACTAGTTGAGCTAGTTTGAGTTAGATGAGCTAGTTGAGTTAGATGAGCTAGTTGAGTTAGATGAGCTAGTTGAGTTAGATGAGCTAGTTGTGTTAGTTGAGCTAGTTGAGCTAGTTGAGCTAGATGAGCTAGTTGAGCTAGATGAGTTAGTTGAGCTAGTTAAATTAGACAAGCTAGTTGAGTTAGATGAGCTAGTTGTGTTAGATGAGCTAGTTGAGCTAGATGAGCTAGTTGAGTTAGATGAGCTAGTTGCGTTAGATGAGCTAGTTGAGCTAGTTGAGCTAGATGAGCTAGTTGAGCTAGTTGAGTTAGATGAACTAGTTGAGCTAGTTGAGCTAGATGAGTTAGATGAGCTAGATGAGCTAGTTGAGCTAGTTGAGTGAGATGAGCTAGTTGAGCTAGTTGGGCTAGATGAGCTAGTTGAGCTAGATGAGCTAGTTGAGCTAGTTGAGTTAGATTAGTTAGTTGAGCTAGCTTGCTGTGTATTGTTCCAGTGGAAATACACAATTGAAAGTGAGGAGAGACGAGTATCACCTCGGCTCATAGAGAACTATAGAGGACTCTAGTGAGGAGAGACGAGTATTAACTTGGCTCATAGAGAACTATAGAGGACTCTAGTGAGGAGAGAGGAGTATCACCTTGGCTCATAGAGAACTATAGAGGACTCTAGTGAGGAGAGACGAGTATCACCTCGGCTCATAGAGAACTATAGAGGACTTTAGTGAGGAGAGACGAATATCACCTCGGCTCATAGAGAACTATAGAGGACTCTAGTGAGGAGAGACGAGTATCACCTCGGCTCATAGAGAACTATAGAGGACTCTAGTACCCAAAAGTATGTTTTAGCGATGAGGACTTTCTCCATTTTGAAGTAGTCAACATAATTCCATCCAGCTCAACCTTCCCATAACTACAGGGGGCAGTAAATCACCAACATTGTATTTAAACCTGTTCAGAAAACACCCTCAGGGGGCAGTATGCACACTTTCAGTTTGTTTATCAACTCACAGAAGTAGTAGAAGAAGAGCATGGAGTACATCAAAATGGAGATGGCCTGAATGGCGCTGCACGTATGATCACAGACGCCGTAATGGGACAGATGTAATTGTGATCTCTACACATCTCTATGGTTTTATCTTGACACCGCCACACTGTAAGGCACAATTATAAAACCATAACTATTGATTTACCTTCAACTGTGGCTGCCACTCATGGCCTAAAGTAGCACAGTGTGTGTTTGTATGTGTGTGTGTGTGTGTGTGTGTGTGTGTGCCTGCTTGTTGTTACATGGAAGCTCTGGGAATTATTTACACAGATCAATTTTGACTGCTGTCTATAGACTATACTGGAGAGGAGAGGGGTTGAGGAGAGGAGAGGAGTGGAGGAGAGTGGAGGAGAGGAGTGGAGGAGGGGCGGAGAGTGGATGAGAGGAGAGGAGGAGTGGAGGAGAGGAGTGGAGGAGAGGAGAGGAGTGGAGGAGAGTGGAGGAGAGGAGTGGAGGAGGGGAGGAGAGTGGAGGAGAGGAGAGGAGGAGTGGAGGAGAGGATTGGAGGAGAGGAGAGGAGTGGAGGGGAGGAGAGTGGAGGAGAGGAGAGGAGGAGTGGAGGAGAGGAGTGGAGGAGAGGAGAGGAGTGGAGGAGAGTGGAGGAGAGGAGAGGAGGAGTGGATGAGAGGAGTGGAGGAGAGGAGAGGAGTGGAGGAGAGTGGAGGAGAGGAGTGGAGGAGAGGAGAGAGTGGAGGAGAGTGGAGGAGAGGAGAGGAGGAGTGGAGTGGAGGAAAGGAGAGGAGTGGAGGAGAGGAGTGGAAGAGAGGAGGATAGTGGAGGAGAGGAGAGGAGTGGAGGAGAGGAGGAGAGTGGAGGAGAGGAGAGGAGGAGAGGAGTGGAGGAGTGGAGGAGAGTGGAGGAGTGGAGGAGAGGAGGAGAGTGGAGGAGAGGAGAGGAGGAGAGGAGTGGAGGAGTGGAGGAGAGGAGTGGAGTGGAGGAGGAGAGGAGTGGAGTGGAGGAGTGGAGGAGAGTAGGAGAGTGGAGGAGAGGAGTGGAGGAGTGGAGGAGAGGAGGAGTGTAAACTGTCCTAAAGTCGCCGTAGCTGAGATAGTTGGTTGTTGGTACCATGGGGTTAGTACATGCTTTCTTCTTGTGCCAGGGAACGGAAGGGACGACAAACCAGGCCAAACCAGACTAAGACGGAAGAGAGGAGATGAAAGGAGTGAATCTGTTCTGAAGGGGACAGAGAGAGGGAGCTAATCCCCTACAGCAGCCCCTGGATCTGTCGTCCCTGAAGACAAACACTCTCCTCTCCTCTCCTCTCCACTCCACTCCACTCCTCCTCTCCTCCTCTCCTCTCCTCTCCCCTCTCCTCTCCTCCACTCCACTGCTCCTCTCCTGCTCTCCTCTCCTCTCCTCCTCTCCTCCTCCACTCCACTCCTCCTCTCCTCTCTCCTCTCCTCTCCAGTCCTCCTCTCCTCCTCTCCTCCACTCCTCGTCTTCTCCTCTCCCTCCCTCCCTTCTCCTCTCCTCTCCTCTCCTCCCCTTCTTCTCATCTCCTCCTCTCCTCTCCTCTCCTCTCCTCCTCTCCCTCCCCACTTACAGTGTCTTCCATTGGATTACATTGAACGTCCTTCTGTCTGTCTACATACCACAGGGACAGCTGGGACAATGTGGACTTGGTTGTTTTCCCGAAATGCCACTTAGCAACTTGGAACTTGGAAGTTTTGGAAAACTTTGCAAAGAAAAGCATTGACATTCTTTATGATCAATCACGGCATTTTGAAAAGGAATCAAATTGGACTCAAGTCAGATCAAACATTTAACGTGAATTTTAACTTCTAATTTCCACTTCAACTTTCAAAATGTCTTATTTTTCCAGGATTGTGTCGAGGCACAGATCTGGGGAAGGGTACCAAAACATTTCTTCAGCAGTGACAGGATTGTGTCGAGGCACAGATCTGGGGAAGGGTACCAAAACATTTCTTCAGCAGTGACAGGATTGTGTCGAGGCACAGATCTGGGGAAGGGTACCAAAACATTTCTTCAGCAGTGACAGGATTGTGTCGAGGCACAGATCTGGGGAAGGGTACCAAAACATTTCTTCAGCAGTGACAGGATTGTGTCGAGGCACAGATCTGGGGAAGGGTACCAAAACATTTCTTCAGCAGTGACAGGATTGTGTCGAGGCACAGATCTGGGGAAGGGTACCAAAACATTTCTTCAGCAGTGACAGGATTGTGTCGAGGCACAGATCTGGGGAAGGGTACCAAAACATTTCTTCAGCAGTGACAGGATTGTGTCGAGGCACAGATCTGGGGAAGGGTACCAAAACATTTCTTCAGCAGTGACAGGATTGTGTCGAGGCACAGATCTGGGGAAGGGTACCAAAACATTTCTTCAGCAGTGACAGGATTGTGTCGAGGCACAGATCTGGGGAAGGGTACCAAAACATTTCTTCAGCAGTGACAGGATTGTGTCAAGGTACAGATCTGGGGAAGGGTACCAAAACATTTCTTCAGCAGTGACAGGATTGTGTCGAGGCACAGATCTGGGGAAGGGTACCAAAACATTTCTTCAGCAGTGACAGGATTGTGTCAAGGTACAGATCTGGGGAAGGGTACCAAAACATTTCTTCAGCAGTGACAGGATTGTGTCGAGGCACAGATCTGGGGAAGGGTACCAAAACATTTCTTCAGCAGCGACAGGATTGTGTCGAGGCACAGATCTGGGGAAGGGTACCAAAACATTTCTTCAGCAGCGACAGGATTGTGTCGAGGCACAGATCTGGGGAAGGGTACCAAAACATTTCTTCAGCAGTGACAGGATTGTGTCGAGGCACAGATCTGGGGAAGGGTACCAAAACATTTCTTCAGCAGTGACAGGATTGTGTCGAGGCACAGATCTGGGGAAGGGTACCAAAACATTTCTTCAGCAGTGACAGGATTGTGTCGAGGCACAGATCTGGGGAAGGGTACCAAAACATTTCTTCAGCAGTGACAGGATTGTGTCGAGGCACAGATCTGGGGAAGGGTACCAAAACATTTCTTCAGCAGTGACAGGATTGTGTCGAGGCACAGATCTGGGGAAGGGTACCAAAACATTTCTTCAGCAGTGACAGGATTGTGTCGAGGCACAGATCTGGGGAAGGGTACCAAAACATTTCTTCAGCAGTGACAGGATTGTGTCGAGGCACAGATCTGGGGAAGGGTACCAAAACATTTCTTCAGCAGTGACAGGATTGTGTCGAGGCACAGATCTGGGGAAGGGTACCAAAACATTTCTTCAGCAGTGACAGGATTGTGTCGAGGCACAGATCTGGGGAAGGGTACCAAAACATTTCTTCAGCAGTGACAGGATTGTGTCAAGGTACAGATCTGGGGAAGGGTACCAAAACATTTCTTCAGCAGTGACAGGATTGTGTCGAGGCACAGATCTGGGGAAGGGTACCAAAACATTTCTTCAGCAGTGACAGGATTGTGTCAAGGTACAGATCTGGGGAAGGGTACCAAAACATTTCTTCGGCAGTGACAGGATTGTGTCGAGGCACAGATCTGGGGAAGGGTACCAAAACATTTCTTCAGCAGTGACAGGATTGTGTCAAGGTACAGATCTGGGGAAGGGTACCAAAACATTTCTTCAGCTGTGACAGGATGGTGTCGAGGTACAGTTCTGGGGAAGGGTACCAAAACATTTCTTCAGCATTGAAGGTCCCCAAGAACACAGTGGCCTCCATTAATCTTAAATGGAAGAAGTCTGGAACCACCGAGACTCTTCCTAGAGCTGGCTGCCCGGACAAACTGAGCAATCGAGGGAGAAGGGCCTTGGTCAGGGAGGTGACCAAGAACCTGATGGTCACTCTGACAGAGCTCCAGAGTTCCTCTGTGGAGATGGGACAACCTTCCAGAAGGACAACCATCTCTGCAGCACTCCACCTATCAGGCCTTTATAGTAGAGTGGCCAGACGGAAGACACTCCTCGGTAAAAGACACATAACAGTCTGCTTTGAGTTAAAGGACTCTGACCATTAGAAACAAGATTCTCTGGTCTGATGAAACCAAGGTTGAACTCTTTGGCCTGAATGCCAAGCATCACGTCTGGAGGAAACATGGCACCATCCCTACGGTGAAGCATGGTGGTGGCAGCATCATGCTGTGGGGATGTTTTTCAGCGGCATGGACTGGGAGACTAGTCAGGATTGAGGGAAAGATGAACAGAGCAAAGTACAGAGAGATCCTTGATGAAAACCTACTCCAGAACGTTCAGGAACTCAGACTGGGGCGAAGGTTCAACATCCAACAGGACAACGACCCTAAGCACACAGCCAAGGCAAACATAGGAGTGCCTTTGGGACAAGTCTCTGAATGTCCTTGAGTGGCCCAGCCAGAGCCCTGACTTGAACCCGGTCGAATATCTCTGGAGAGATCTGAAAATAGCTGTGCAGCAATACTCCCCATCAACCTGACAGAGCCTGAGAGGATCTGCAGAGAAGAATGGGAGAAACTCCCCAAATACAGGTTTGCCAAGCTTGTAGCATCATACTCAAGAAGACTCAACGCTGTAATCGCTGCCAAAGGTGCTTCAACAAAGTACAGAGTAAAAGGGTCTGAATACTAATGTAAATGTGATATTTATTTATTTTCATTGCCAAACATTTTTTTTTAAATAAGTTTTTGCTTTGTCATTATGGGGTCTTGTGATGTCATTATGTGGTATTGTGATGTCATTATGGGGTATTGTGATGTCATTATGTGGTATTGTGATGTCATTATGGGGTATTGTGATGTCATTATGGGGTATTGTGATGTCATTATGGGATATTGTGATGTCATTATGGGGTATTGTGTGTAGATTGATGTGGGGAAAAACTATTTTATAAATTCTAGAATAAGGCTTTAACATAACAAAATGTGGAAAAAAGTCAAGGGGTCTGAATACTTTCCTTAGGCACTGAATGCCCATGTGTCTGTTATAACAGCTAAAAAAATGTTTTTATTTGATTTCACCTTTATTTAACAAGGTAGGCTAGTTGAGAACACCTTTATTTAACCAGGTAGGACAGTTGAGAACACCTTTATTTAACCAGGTAGGTTAGTTGAGAACACCTTTATTTAACCAGGTAGGCTAGTTGAGAACAAGTTCTCATTTACAACTGCAACCTGGCCAAGATTAAGCAAAGCAGTTCGACACATACAACGACACAGAGTTACACATGGAGTAAAACAAACATACAGTCAATAATACAGTATAAACAAGTCTATATACGATGTGAGCAAATGAGGTGAGATAAATGTGAGATGTACGTGTAAGTAAGCTCATCTCCTTACCGTCGTTCTTGGCCCTGCGGTCGGGCAGCTCCAGGCCAGTGTTGCCCAGGGGTGGCAGGCTGAGGTCGGTAGGTAGGGGCAGTCCGCTGGTGTTGTCCTCCGACAGCTGGGACATCTGTCCCTGCATGGGCTGTAGGTGCCAGTTCAGACCGAACAGGTGCATGGCTTCAACAGAACAGACATAGAGAATGAACCCCAACATGATATAACTAGGCAATAACTGTTGTTAAGGTACTGAGCAACAACAGGACCACACAAAGCACTGTCAGTCCAAGGGATGTTAAGGTACTGAGCTACAACAGGACCACACAAAGCACTGTCAGTCTGAGGGTTGTTAGGGTTGCCCTAAACGTCCTGAAGTTTCTCCTTGTTGAGTTCATCTACATGTTAAAGATATTTCTTCAGATGTGAAATTAGTTTTGGTCGGTCCAATCATGCGATTGCCCAACATGAGATAACTAAGCATGGACCGTTGTTGATTTTAAAGGGTACTGATGTTCGTCACCTATAGGCTAGACACAGTAGTAACCCATGGCCTTACAAAACTATACTAAAACGTGATCGCTCTGACAAAGAAGCTTGTCTTCTGAAACCCACAATGCAATTCACTTTAGAAGCTTGTCTTCTGAAACCCACAATGCAATTCACTTTAGAAGCTTGTCTTCTGAAACCCACAATGCAATTCACTTTAGAAGCTTGTCTTCTGAAACCCACAATGCAATTCACTTTAGAAGCTTGTCTTCTGAAACCCACAATGCAATTCACTTTAGAAGCTTGTCTTCTGAAACCCACAATGCAATTCACTTTAGAAGCTTGTCTTCTGAAACCCACAATGCAATTCACTTTAGAAGCTTGTCTTCTGAAACCCACAATGCAATTCACTTTAGAAGCTTGTCTTCTGAAACCCACAATGCAATTCACTTTAGACGGGAACTAAGCTGCCGTCCTGAATCTTTCTTTAATTATACCGCAACGACTGTGTGAATGTTGACTTGGTGACCTCTCTAGCTGACATCTCTCTATATGAATGACACGCCAACATAATCAGGTCAAAGGTCACAGTGTAAAACAATACAGTAGTTTAATGGTTAATGTTGCCATTCGGTCAGAAATGCTGATCAGGTAACATCTAACAGGAGAATGAAAGCAGACGTCTTAAACCCTGAGGACAGATCTGTCATGGCCTAAATAACACCGTATTCCCTATCAAAAGTACTGCACTACGTAGGGTATAGGGTGTGATTTGAGACAGCCCCCCCCCCCCCCCCCACACACCCTGATTATGCCCAAACAGAACACAGCCTTGGTCTAGCTCTCGGCTCGTTCCCCCCAGGACCCTGCTATTCTTCTCATCACCATTACCTTACTAATTCATACAACGCTGAGGTAGAGATACAAGAGAAGAACCCAGTCAGCAGGAACAACAGAGGAGGAGGAGGAGAGGAGAGAAAAGGAACTGGTTGAATGGGGAGGGCGTGGAACGACCCAAGTCAGCAGGAAGAAGAGAAGAGAGGAGAAGAGGAGAGGAACTGGTTGAATGGGGAGGGCGTGGAACGACCCAGTCAGCAGGAAAAACTGAAGAGAGGAGGAGAAGAGGAGAGAATGGGGAGGGCGTGGAATGACCCAGTCAGCAGGAAGAACAGAATAGAGGAGAGGAGGAGATAATGGGGAGGGTATGGAACGACCCAGTCAGCAGGAAGACCAGGAGAGGAGAGGAGAGGAGAGGAGAGGAGAGGAACTGGTTGGAGGGTATGGAAGGTGTGGTGCCCATTGACACACACACACACCAATTTATGACAAAACCACGCTGTTATGATGTCCGCTCAGGAAGGTCACTAACAACCTGTGGTAGTGACACGGTGTGTGTGTGTGTGTTAATTACAAACTAAAACACAATCAGTAGACAAAATAGATTAATTAAATGATCCATACATCCATTTATCCATCAATTTATAGGTCCATCCATTTATCCATCCATCCATCCATTTATCCATCCATCCATCCATCCATCCATCCATCCATCCATCCATCCATCCATTTATCCATCCATTCATTCATTCATTCATCCATCCATCCATTTATCCATCCATCCATCCATCCATCCATCCATCCATTTATCCATCCATCCATCCATCCATCCATTTATCCATCTATTCATTCATTCATTAATTAATTCATCCATCCATCCATCCATCCATTCATTCATTCATTCATTCATCCATCCATCCATCCATTTATCCATCCATTCATTCATTCATTCATTCATTCATCCATCCATCCATCCATCAGTGTTTTACAACCAGGGGACGTTGGCTTGACTTGCTAGCCCAGATTCTGGCATTAGCTCCAAACGAGCAGCTAAAACCCATTATGTGTCTGATTCCAGATGTAATCTGGCCTAGTTGAGCTGAATACATTCATAAATAAACATCATCAACTCTCATCACCGTGGTAACCTCTTCTGTTAAATACAGATCGAGAAGAGGGACCAATACCCTGGCTGATTCCTCCATCCTAGGCTGGTCCCAGATCTGTTTGGTCAATGACCATAGGAGTTGGCTAGACAGCACAAACAGATCTGGGATCAGGTTAGGTTTGTCCATTCAGGTCCTGCAGTTCTTCTTGCTTTCTTAAGTCAAAATATTTCCTTAAATCTTTACTGTAAAATATAAATGAAGTGGTGTTTTAAAAGTAACAGGACATATGGTGACATGGTTCTGTCTCTGTGAGAGAGATTCTGTCCATGGGTGACAGGTTCTGACCCTGCGTGAGAAGTTCTGACCCTGGGTGACAGGTTCTGACCCTGGGTGAGAAGTTCTGACCCTGGGTGACAGGTTCTGACCCTGGGTGAGAAGTTCTGACCCTGGGTGACGGGTTCTGACCCTGGGTGACAGGTTCTGACCCTGGGTGAGAGGTTCTGTTCCTGGGTGAGAAGTTCTGACCCTGGGTGAGAGGTTCTGTTCCTGGGTTAGAGGTTATGTTCCTGGGTGAGAGGTTCTGACCCTGGGTGAGAGGTTCTGATCCTGGGTGAGAGGTTATGTTCCTGGGTGAGAGGTTATGTTCCTGGGTGAGAGGTTCTGTTCCTGGGTGAGAGGTTCTGACCCTGGGTGAGAGGTTCTGTTCCTGGGTGAGAAGTTCTAACCCTGGGTGAGAGGTTCTGTTCCTGGGTGAGAGGTTCTGTTCCTGGGTGAGAGGTTCTGTTCCTGGGTGAGAGGTTCTGTTCCTGGGTGAGAGGTGTAAAAGCTATTAGGAGCATAATGAGTGAAGTGAAGGAAGGCTGCCACATCCAGCACTCACTCAAGTGTCTAAAAGGGATTAATTAGCCATATGCTAATATTCACCATCCGTCCACATGACACTCTCTGATGAACAGACAGGCAGACAGACCAGGACACTCTCTGATGAACAGACAGGCAGACCAGGACACTCTCTGATGATGAACAGACATACATGCAGACCAGGACACTCTCTGATGATGAACAGACAGACAGACAGACCAGGACACTCTCTGATGATGAACAGACAGGCAGACCAGGACACTCTCTGATGAACAGACAGGCAGACCAGGACACTCTCTGATGATGAACAGGCAGACAGACAGACCAGGACACTCTCTGATGATGAACAGACAGGCAGGCAGGCAGACCAGGACACTCTCTGATGAACAGGCAGGCAGACCAGGACACTCTCTGATGAACAGACAGGCAGACCAGGACACTCTCTGATGAACAGGCAGACAGACAGACCAGGACACTCTCTGATGATGAACAGGCAGACAGACCAGGACACTCTCTGATGATGAACAGGCAGACAGACAGACCAGGACACTCTCTGATGATGAACAGGCAGACAGACCAGGACACTCTCTGATGATGAACAGACAGGCAGACAGACCAGGACACTCTCTGATGATGAACAGGCAGACAGACAGACCAGGACACTCTCTGATGATGAACAGACAGGCAGGCAGGCAGACCAGGACACTCTCTGATGAACAGGCAGACAGACCAGGACACTCTCTGGTGATGAACAGACAGGCAGACAGACCAGGACACTCTCTGATGATGAACAGACAGGCAGACCAGGACACTCTCTGAAGGATGAACAGACAGACCAGTGAGCTAGCTAGGACACTCTCTGAAGGATGAACAGACAGACTAGTGAGCTAGCTAGGACACACGTTCCTCAAGGCAATGCTGCTTTGTTTTTCTGTTTTGTAGCCCACTGATTTTCAAGATAGCTTGGGGAAAGTTTCACTTTTCCATATGGATATTACAGCAGCTATAATTTGAGAAGGAGCAGCATGCAGCCAGGCATGATAAAACGGTTCCTTTATCTTTGGCCATCTATTGAAGTGTAGTTGTTGGAGAGGACTACTGCGAACCAAAGGGGAGAGGCGTAAGGATACTGGACCACTAGCAGAGCACAGACAGTAGTGGGTATATCCCTCCTCGGAGTAGGTTAGAGCTCTCCTCTCTGTCTCTTGCTCTTGATATATATATATATCTCCTCTCCTTCTTCTTTCGGCTCCTTAATTGGTACGAGGCGAGTCCCATCCCAGCCTCCTGCCAAGGAGGGCACAACATGCGCCTCGGTACAAAACGGCATCCTCCCCACCTGTGTCGTCGCGCGGTAACTCCCGACATGTCAGTGGTCCTCGCTAGAACACAGGCCTCTCATTAGGACAACCTTGTTACTCCAACTAACTTCAACCTGGCGTCACTTTGAGCACGATTCGAAGAAGCTCCCCATCCCTCCCTCACCACTGAGAAACAGAACAGAGGAAGGAAAGACGCTGTAACAGAACAACAGTTGAGTTCACAAGGCCCTGTGTCCCTATGTATCCTGGCTGAAACCTTCTCGGTGCATATCACAGATACCAGATACCTGGGCTGGATGGATGGAGACAGATGGGACAGGATATGGATGGAGACAGTTGGGACAGGGGATGGATGGAGACAGTTGGGACAGGATATGGATGGAGACAGTTGGGACAGGGGATGGATGGAGACAGTTGGGACAGGATATGGATGGAGACAGTTGGGACAGGGGCTGGATAGCACCACCATCGCCTGGTGCCTGGTACCACCACCATCGCCTGGTGCCTGGTGCATGGTACCACCACCATTGCCTGGTACCACCACCATCGCCTGGTGCCTGGCACCACCACCATCGCCTGGTGCCTGGTACCACCACCATCGCCTGGTACCACCACCATCACCTGGTATCTGGTAGCACCACCATCGCCTGGTGCCTGGTACCACCACCATCGCCTGGTACCACCACCATCACCTGGTATCTGGTAGCACCACCATCGCCTGGTTCCTGGTACCACCACCATCACCTGGTGCCTGATACCACCACCATCCCCTGGTGCCTGGTACCACCACCATCCCCTGGTGCCTGGTATCACCACCATCGCCTGGTGCCTGGTACCACCACCATTGCCTGGTACCACCACCATCACCTGGTACCTGGTACCACCACCATCGCCTGGTGCCTGGTACCACCACCATTGCCTGGTACCACCACCATCACCTGGTACCTGGTACCACCACCATCGTCTGGTGCCTGGTACCACCACCATCACCTGGTACCACCACCATCGCCTGGTGCGACCACCACCGCCTGGTGCCTGGTACCACCACCATTGACTGGTGCCTGGTACCACCACCATTGCCTGGTGCCTGGTACCACCACCATCGCCTGGTGCCTGGTGCCTGGTACCACCACCATCGCCTGGTTCCTGGTACCACCACCATCACCTGGTGCCTGATACCACCACCATCCCCTGGTGCCTGGTACCACCACCATCGCCTGGTGCCTGGTACCACCACATTCGCCTGGAACCTGGTGCCTGGTACCACCACCATCGCCTGGTGCCTGGTGCCTGGTACCACCACCATCGCCTGGTGCCTGGTACCACCACCATCGCCTGGTGCCTGGTACCACCACATTCGCCTGGAACCTGGTACCACCACCACCGCCTGGTGCCTGGTTCCTGGTACCACCGCCATCGCCTGGTACCACCACCATCGCCTGGTGCCTGGTACCACCACCATCGCCTGGTGCCTGGTACCACCACCATCGCCTGATGCCTGGTACCACCACCATCGCCTGGTACCTGGTACCACCACCATCGCCTGGTGCCTGGTGCCACCACCATCACCTGGTGCCTGGTACCACCACCATCCACTGGTGCTTGGTACCGCCACCATCGCCTGGTACCACCAACATCACCTGGTGTCTGGTAGCACCACCATCGCCTGGTTCCTGGTGCCTGGTACCAACCACCATCGCCTGGTGCCACCACCACCGCCTGGTGCCTGGTACCACCGCCATCGCCTGGTACCACCACCATCGCCTGGTGCCTGGTGCCTGGTACCACCACCATCGCCTGGTACCTGGTACCACCGCCATTGCCTGGTGCCTGGTGCCTGGTACCACCACCATCGCCTGGTGCCTGGTACCACCACCATCGCCTGGTACCTGGTACCACCGCCATTGCCTGGTGCCTGGTGCCTGGTACCACCGCCATCGCCTGGTACCACCACCATCGCCTGGTGCCTGGTGCCTGGTACCACCACCATCGCCTGGTACCTGGTACCACCGCCATTGCCTGGTGCCTGGTACCACCACCATCGCCTGGAACCTGGTACCACCACCACTGCCTGGTGCCAACACCACCGCCTGGTGCCTGGTTCCTGGTACCACCGCCATCGCCTGGTACCACCACCATCGCCTGGTGCCTGGTGCCTGGTACCACCACCATCGCCTGGTGCCTGGTACCACCACCATCGCCTGATGCCTGGTACCACCACCATCGCCTGGTACCTGGTACCACCACCATCGCCTGGTGCCTGGTGCCACCACCATCCCCTGGTGCCTGGTACCACCACCATCGCCTGGTGCCTGGTGCCTGGTACCAACCACCATCGCCTGGTGCCACCACCACCGCCTGGTGCCTGGTGCCTGGTACCACCGCCATCGCCTGGTACCACCACCATCGCCTGGTGCCTGGTGCCTGGTACCACCACCATCGCCTGGTACCTGGTACCACCGCCATTGCCTGGTGCCTGGTGCCTGGTACCACCACCATCGCCTGGTGCCTGGTACCACCACCATCGCCTGGTGCCTGGTGCTCTTTGATGCTCTGCCAGGTATTTTCTGACTCCCTCTCTGTTTCTGCTGGTTCAACGTCCATTTATAAATCAAAAGGCCAGGAGAGATGGACTTTGGGATAGAGGGATGGAGGGACAGAGGAACAAGGGGGTGGAGGGATAGAGGGACAAGGGGTGGAGGGATAGAGGGACAAGGGGTGGAGGGACAGAGGGACAAGGGGGTGGAGGGATAGAGGGACAAGGGGGTGGAGGGATCGAGGGACAAGGGGGTGGAGGGATAGAGGGACAAGGGGGTGGAGGAATAGAGGGACAAGGGGGTGGAGGGATAGAGGGACAAGGGGGTGGAGGGATAGAGGGATAGAGGGACAAGGGGGTGGTGGAATAGAGGGACAAGGGGTGGAGGGATAGAGGGACAAGGGGTGGAGGGATAGAGGGATAGAGGGACAAGGGGGTGGAGGAATAGAGGGACAAGGGATAGAGGGATAGAGGGACAAGGGGTGGAGGGATAGAGGGATAGAGGGACAAGGGGGTGGAGGGACGGGTGTTTTATTGCTTATATTTATGGTCTGATGAGAGATTTATGTTAATAATGTTTACTTCCCCAGCTAGCTATGGCAAAGTTCACACTCTCATGGAGAAAGCAGAAGACTTCCAATTGGAATGGAATGAGAGAAATTAAACATGCCTACAGACAGACAGGCTCATCTTCTAACGACTACTGATTAAACAGGCCTACAGACAGACAGGCTCATCTCCTAACGCCTACTGAGTGAATAGGCCTACAGACAGACAGGCTCATCTCCTAACGACTACTGATTAAACAGACCAACAGACAGACAGGCTCATCTCCCAAGAAGGCCATAAAGATCATCAAGGACAACAACCACCCGAGCCACTGCCTGTTCACCCCGCTATCATCCAGAAGGTGAAGTCAGTACAGGTGCATCAAAGCAGGGACCGAGAGGCTGAAAAACAGCTTCTATCTCAAGGCCATCAGACTGTTAAATAGCCATCACTAGCCGGCCTCAACCCAGTACCCTGCCCTGAACTTAGTCACTGTCACTAGCCGGCCTCAACCCAGTACCCTGCCCTGAACTTAGTCACTGTCACTAGCCGGCCTCAACCCAGTACCCTGCCCTGAACTTAGTCACTGTCACTAGCCGGCCTCAACCCAGTACCCTGCCCTGAACTTAGTCACTGTCACTAGCCGGCCTCCACCTGGTTACTCATCCCTGTACCTTAGAGGCTGCTGCCCTATATACTAAACATGGAACACTGGTCATTTTAATCATGTTTATATACTGCTTTACTCATTTCATATGTATAATACTGTATTCTAGTCAAGGCTCATCCTATATAACTATTGCTGTTCATATATATTTCCATCCATGTATTCTACTGATATACTATATATTATATCTACATATTCTACATATATACTATATATTCTATAAATACAATGTCCATAATGTCTATATTCATATATATATATATATATATATATATATACCAGTCAAAAGTTTGGACACGCCTTCTCATTCAATAGTTTTTCTTTATTTTTACTATTTTCTACATTGTAGAATAATATTGAAGACATCAAAACTATGAAATAACACATATGGAATCATATGGTAACCGATAAAGGGTTAAATAATCCAAAATATATTTTATATTTGAGATTCTTCAAAGTAGCCACCTTGATGACAGCTTTGCACACTCTTGGTATTCTCTCAACCAGCTTCATGAGGTAGTTACCTGGAATGCATTTCGATTAACAGATGATACTTTTTTTTAAGTACATTTGTAGAATTTCGGTACAATATATAATATACTGGATAATGTGTTGTTGACAGAGCAGCCAGAACACTATGATGAAGTCTTCAAAGACTACATCATCTCTGTAGGTCAACGTGTCTAGAGGAAAGGGAAAGACTACATCATCTCTGTAGGTCAATGTGTCTAGAGGAAAGACTACATCATCTCTGTAGGTCAATGTGTCTAGAGGAAAGACTACATCATCTCTGTAGGTCAATGTGTCTAGAGGAAAGACTACATCATCTCTGTAGGTCAACATGTCTAGAGGAAAGACTACATCATCTCTGTAGGTCAATGTGTCTAGAGGAAAGACTACATCATCTCTGTAGGTCAACGTGTCTAGAGGAAAGACTACATCATCTCTGTAGGTCAATGTGTCTAGAGGAAAGACTACATCTTCTCTGTAGGTCAATGTGTCTAGAGGAAAGACTACATCATCTCTGTAGGTCAATGTGTCTAGAGGAAAGACTACATCATCTCTGTAGGTCAACATGTCTAGAGGAAAGACTACATCATCTCTGTAGGTGAACGTGTCTAGAGGAAAGACTACATCATCTCTGTAGGTCAATGTGTCTAGAGGAAAGACTACATCTTCTCTGTAGGTCAACGTGTCTAGAGGAAAGACTACATTATCTCTGTAGGTCAACGTGTCTAGAGGAAAGACTACATCATCTCTGTAGGTCAACGTGTCTAGAGGAAAGACTACATCATCTCTGTAGGTCAATGTGTCTAGAGGAAAGGGAAAGACTACATCATCTCTGTAGGTCAACGTGTCTAGAGGAAAGACTACATCATCTCTGTAGGTCAACGTGTCTAAGGGAAAGACTACATCATCTCTGTAGGTCAACGTGTCTAGGGGAAAGACTACATCATCTTTGTAGGTCAACGTGTCTAGGGGAAAGACTACATCATCTCTGTAGGTCAATGTGTCTAGAGGAAAGGGAAAGACTACATCTCTGTAGGTCAACGTGTCTAGAGGAAAGACTACATCATCTCTGTAGGTCAACGTGTCTAGAGGAAAGACTACATCATCGCTGTAGGTCAACGTGTCTAGGGGAAAGGGAAAGACTACATCATCTCTGTAGGTCAACGTGTCTAGAGGAACGACTACATCATCTCTGTAGGTCAACGTGTCTAGGGGAAAGACTACATCATCTCTGTAGGTCAACGTGTCTAGGGGAAAGACTACATCATCTCTGTAGGTCAACGTGTCTAGGGGAAAGACTACATCATCTCTGTAGGTCAATGTGTCTAGAGGAAAGGGAAAGACTACATCATCTCTGTAGGTCAACGTGTCTAGAGGAAAGACTACATCATCTCTGTAGGTCAACGTGTCTAGAGGAAAGACTACATCATCTCTGTAGGTCAACATGTCTAGAGGAAAGACTACATCATCTCTGTAGGTCAACGTGTCTAGAGGAAAGGGAAAGACTACATCATCTCTGTAGGTCAACGTGTCTAGAGGAAAGACTACATCATCTCTGTAGGTCAATGTGTCTAGAGGAAAGACTACATCATCTCTGTAGGTCAACGTGTCTAGAGGAAAGACTACATCATCTCTGTAGGTCAACGTGTCTAGAGGAAAGACTACATCATCTCTGTAGGTCAACGTGTCTAGAGGAAAGACTACATCATCTCTGTAGGTCAACGTGTCTAGAGGAAAGACTACATCATCTCTGTAGGTCAACGTGTCTAGGGGAAAGACTACATCATCTCTGTAGGTCAACGTGTCTAGAGGAAAGACTACATCATCTCTGTAGGTCAACGTGTCTAGGGGAAAGACTACATCATCTCTGTAGGTCAACGTGTCTAGGGGAAAGACTACATCATCTCTGTAGGTCAACGTGTCTAGAGGAAAGACTACATCATCTCTGTAGGTCAACGTGTCTAGGGGAAAGACTACATCATCTCTGTAGGTCAATGTGTCTAGAGGAAAGACTACATCATCTCTGTAGGTCAATGTGTCTAGAGGAAAGACTACATCATCTCTGTAGGTCAACATGTCTAGAGGAAAGACTACATCATCTCTGTAGGTGAACGTGTCTAGAGGAAAGACTACATCATCTCTGTAGGTCAATGTGTCTAGAGGAAAGACTACATCTTCTCTGTAGGTCAACGTGTCTAGAGGAAAGACTACATTATCTCTGTAGGTCAACGTGTCTAGAGGAAAGACTACATCATCTCTGTAGGTCAACGTGTCTAGAGGAAAGACTACATCATCTCTGTAGGTCAATGTGTCTAGAGGAAAGGGAAAGACTACATCATCTCTGTAGGTCAACGTGTCTAGAGGAAAGACTACATCATCTCTGTAGGTCAACGTGTCTAAGGGAAAGACTACATCATCTCTGTAGGTCAACGTGTCTAGGGGAAAGACTACATCATCTTTGTAGGTCAACGTGTCTAGGGGAAAGACTACATCATCTCTGTAGGTCAATGTGTCTAGAGGAAAGGGAAAGACTACATCTCTGTAGGTCAACGTGTCTAGAGGAAAGACTACATCATCTCTGTAGGTCAACGTGTCTAGAGGAAAGACTACATCATCGCTGTAGGTCAACGTGTCTAGGGGAAAGGGAAAGACTACATCATCTCTGTAGGTCAACGTGTCTAGAGGAACGACTACATCATCTCTGTAGGTCAACGTGTCTAGGGGAAAGACTACATCATCTCTGTAGGTCAACGTGTCTAGGGGAAAGACTACATCATCTCTGTAGGTCAACGTGTCTAGGGGAAAGACTACATCATCTCTGTAGGTCAATGTGTCTAGAGGAAAGGGAAAGACTACATCATCTCTGTAGGTCAACGTGTCTAGAGGAAAGACTACATCATCTCTGTAGGTCAACGTGTCTAGAGGAAAGACTACATCATCTCTGTAGGTCAACATGTCTAGAGGAAAGACTACATCATCTCTGTAGGTCAACGTGTCTAGAGGAAAGGGAAAGACTACATCATCTCTGTAGGTCAACGTGTCTAGAGGAAAGACTACATCATCTCTGTAGGTCAATGTGTCTAGAGGAAAGACTACATCATCTCTGTAGGTCAACGTGTCTAGAGGAAAGACTACATCATCTCTGTAGGTCAACGTGTCTAGAGGAAAGACTACATCATCTCTGTAGGTCAACGTGTCTAGAGGAAAGACTACATCATCTCTGTAGGTCAACGTGTCTAGAGGAAAGACTACATCATCTCTGTAGGTCAACGTGTCTAGGGGAAAGACTACATCATCTCTGTAGGTCAACGTGTCTAGAGGAAAGACTACATCATCTCTGTAGGTCAACGTGTCTAGGGGAAAGACTACATCATCTCTGTAGGTCAACGTGTCTAGGGGAAAGACTACATCATCTCTGTAGGTCAACGTGTCTAGAGGAAAGACTACATCATCTCTGTAGGTCAACGTGTCTAGGGGAAAGACTACATCATCTCTGTAGGTCAACGTGTCTAGGGGAAAGACTACATCATCTCTGTAGGTCAACGTGTCTAGGGGAAAGACTACATCATCTCTGTAGGTCAACGTGTCTAGGGGAAAGACTACATCATCTCTGTAGGTCAACGTGTCTAGAGGAAAGACTACATCATCTCTGTAGGTCAACGTGTCTAGGGGAAAGACTACATCATCTCTGTAGGTCAACGTGTCTAGAGGAAAGACTACATCATCTCTGTAGGTCAACGTGTCTAGAGGAAAGGGAAAGACTACATCATCTCTGTAGGTCAACGTGTCTAGGGGAAAGACTACATCATCTCTGTAGGTCAACGTGTCTAGGGGAAAGACTACATCATCTCTGTAGGTCAACGTGTCTAGGGGAAAGACTACATCATCTCTGTAGGTCAACGTGTCTAGAGGAAAGACTACATCATCTCTGTAGGTCAACGTGTCTAGAGGAAAGACTACATCATCTCTGTAGGTCAACGTGTCTAGGGGAAAGACTACATCATCTCTGTAGGTCAATGTGTCTAGAGGAAAGACTACATCATCTCTGTAGGTCAACGTGTCTAGGGGAAAGACTACATCATCTCTGTAGGTCAACGTGTCTAGAGGAAAGGGAAAGACTACATCATCTCTGTAGGTCAACGTGTCTAGGGGAAAGACTACATCATCTCTGTAGGTCAACGTGTCTAAGGGTTTTTGTACGTCTCCTAAATCCTACTGTGTGTTTTGAAGACTCTGCTTGAGCTGGCAAGTTCTCCTAGTAATCTCTGAAAGCTGGTTGATATTTTCAAAGATAAAAAGCAATAATAAAAGAGCAGTTTCAGCAAGAATACGGGGTCACTATATCAAAAGTCCCGAATCATTTGTCAATCGGACTGTGAGGCTCAGAAGTACCTGTCAGTTCTCTGCTATACCAGCCAGCCAACACGATCTGTCATCTCCTGTCAGAGAGAGAGAGAGGGTAAAGGCTACAGACGACACCCTATTCCCTACACAGTGCACTACATTTGACTGGGACCCATAAGGCTGCACTGCACGACATAGTGACTAGGGTGTTATTTGGGACAAAGAGAGACAATTCTGAGGGTATAGGCTACTGATGGACTCTCGTAGACTTCTGGCTATATGGGTTACGGCCAGTGATGGACTTCTTCTATAAGGAACAAATGTCCACGTATCTAAAGCACCACACTAAATCAATCAGCCACTCCTAAACACAGTGAAATAATGTCAATATTGGCAGAAAAAACACAGATATCCCACAGGCCTACTACCGCTGTGAGCCCTGAGATGGATAAAGAGTGGACTGCGGGTCCTGCTGAAACATAACCACAGACAGAGCAGAGGATCACCTAGGTGGGGTTGTGACCTCCCCATACCTCCCCACCTACCACTACTCTCCACACCTCCTCACCTACCCCTACTCCCCATACCTCCCCACCTACTCCTACTCTCCACACCTCCTCACCTACCCCTACTCCCCATACCTCCCCAACTACCCCTACTCCCCATACCTCCCCACCTACCCCTGCGCCCCACACCTACCCCTACTCCCCACACCTCCCCACCTACCCCTACTCCCCATACCTCCCCACCTACCCCTACTCTCCACACCTCCCCCTACTCCCCATACCTCCCCACCTACCCCTACTCTCCACACCTCCCACTACTCCCCATACCTCCCCAACTACCCCTACTCCAAATACCTCCCCATACCTCCTCACCTACCCCTACTCCCCACACCTCCCCAACTACCCCTACTCCCCATACCTCCCCACCTACTCCTACTCCAAATACCTCCCCCTACCTCCTCACCTACCCCTACTCCCCATACCTCCCCACCTACCCCTACGCCCCACACCTACCCCTACTCCCCACACCTCCCCACCTACCCCTACTCCCCATACCTCCCCACCTACCCCTACTCCCCACACCTCCCCACCTACCCCTACGCCCCACACCTACCCCTACTCCCCACACCTCCCCACACCTACCCCTACTCCCGATACCTCCCCACCTACCCCTACTCCCCATACCTCCCCACCTACCCCTACTCCCGATACCTCCCCACCTACCCCTACTCCCCATACCTCCCCACCTACCCCTACTCTCGATACCTCCCCACCTACCCCTACTCCCCATACCTCCCCACCTACACCTACTCCCCACACCACCCCACCTACCCCTACTCCCCACACCTCCCCACCTACCCCTACTCCCCATACCTCCCCACCTACCCCTACTCCCCACACCTCCCCACCTACCCCTACTCCCCACACCTCCCCACCTACCCCTACTCCCCATACCTCCCCCTACTCCCCATACCTCCACACCTACCCCTACTCCCCACACCGGCCCCTACTCCCCATACCTCCCCACCTACCCCTACTCCCCATACCTCCCCACCTACCCCTACTCCCCACACCACACCTCCCCACCTACCCCTACTCCCCACACCACCCCACCTACCCCTACTCCCCACACCTCCCCACCTACCCCTACTCCCCACACCACATCTCCCCCTACTCCCCACACCACACCACACCACCCCACCTACCCCTACCTCTACTCCCCACAACACACCACCTACCCCTACCCCTACTCCCCACACCACATCTCCCCCTACTCCCCACACCACACCACACCACCCCACCTACCCCTACCTCTACTCCCCACACCACACCTCCCCACCTACCCCTACCCCTACTCCCCACACCACCCCACCTACCCCTACGCCTACTCCCCATACCTCCCCCTACCTCCCCACCTCCCCCTACTCCCCACACCCCCCACCAACACCCTGACCTCCCCAACCAATAGATACATTTCATCTCACAGAGCAGTACCGGGCTGGGGTCGGGTAGGAGCAAAACCACGTTACAAGTCAAAACATCTGTCAGAGGGGTATAATTGGGTTCATTAGCGGCTCCAGACGGAGTTTCAAATTACAGCCCTCAATAATTAATTGCACTTGAAATTAAATATATTTTCTCATCAGTGTTTAATTAAACATGGGCTCTGTCCCAGATGATAACCTATTCCCAACAGTGCACTCCTGTTGAGCCCTTCAAGAGCCCTACGGGCCCTGGGCCAAAAAAAAAGAAGGGAAAAAAAGAGCACTTCATAGGGAATAGGGTGGCATTTGTGACAGAGCCACTGTCTGCTTGTTCTTGATTGGAAAGCCAGATTCTCAGGGTGAGGTTTCCAGACTTGTTTACTTGGGGTGATGGGATGGTGGGGTGTGTGTGTGTGTGTGTGTGTGTGTGTGTGTGTGTGTGTGTGTGTGTGTGTGTGTGTGTGTGTGTGTGTGTGTGTGTGTGTGTGTGTGTGTGTGTAGACTCAGATTTTGGGGAGGTTTGTCATTACATCAGGTGGTTAAAATGCATCAGGGCTGGTGTTCTTCGTCTCGTGTCCAGGTCACTAAAGTTATACATTTAGACCCACACGGCTAATGTTTACATGCTCAGATACGGGCATATCCAGTCAGATACGGGCATATCCAGTCAGATACGGGCATACGGGGCGGCAGGGTAGCCTAGTGGTTAGAGCGTTGGACTAGTAACCGGAAGGTTGTGAGTTCAAACCCCCGAGCTGACAAGGTACAAATCTGTCGTTCTGCCCCTGAACAGGCAGTTAACCCACTGTTCCCAGGCCGTCATTGAAAATAAGAATTTGTTCTTAACTGACTTGCCTGGTTAAATAAAGGTAAAATAAAAAAATAAAAAATAAAAATATCCAGTCAGATACGGGCATATCCAGTCAGATACGGGCATATCCAGTCAGATACGGGCATATCCAGTCAGATACGGGCATATCCAGTCAGATACGGGCATATCCAGTCAGATACGGGCATATCCAGTCAGATACGGCATATCCAGTCAGCATCCACCCAACGTCCAGCTATAGAGAGAGTCACTCAACCTCATCTCAGTAACGCAGCTACACTACTAATACAACTACTAGCTGTAGTATAACCCCCCCCCCCCACCCAATTCAGCCTGCTAGCTATATTATAACCCCCCCACCCCCCCACCCAATTGAGCCTGCTAGCTATATTATAACCCCCCACCACCCAATTGAGCTACCCATAGAAATATAATCCAGGTCATTAACGTGAACAGCCAGCAGGGAGAGGAGTCTACATCATTAACGTGAACAGCCAGCAGGGAGAGGAGTCTACATCATTAACGTGAACAGCCAGCAGGGAGAGGAGTCTACATCATTAACGTGAACAGCCAGCAGGGAGAGGAGTCTACATCATTAACGTGAACAGCCAGCAGGGAGAGGAGTCTACACCATTAATGTGAACAGCCAGCAGGGAGAGGAGTCTACATCATTAACGTGAACAGCCAGCAGGGAGAGGAGTCTACATCATTAATGTGAACAGCCAGCAGGGAGAGGAGTCTACATTATTAATGTGAACAGCCAGCAGGGAGAGGAGTCTACATCATTAACGTGAACAGCCAGCAGGGAGAGGAGTCTACGTCATTAACGTGAACAGCCAGCAGGGAGAGGAGTCTACATCATTAACGTGAACAGCCAGCAGGGAGAGGAGTCTACATCATTAACGTGAACAGCCAGCAGGGAGAGGAGTCTACATCATTAACGTGAACAGCCAGCAGGGAGAGGAGTCTACATCATTAACGTGAACAGCCAGCAGGGAGAGGAGTCTACATCATTAACGTGAACAGCCAGCAGGGAGAGGAGTCTACATCATTAACGTGAACAGCCAGCAGGGAGAGGAGTCTACATCATTAACGTGAACAGCCAGCAGGGAGAGGAGTCTACATCATTAACCTGACCAGCCAGCAGGGAGAGGAGTCTACATCATTAACGTAAACAGCCAGCAGGGAGAGGAGTCTACATCATTAATGTGAACAGCCAGCAGGGAGAGGAGTCTACATCATTAACGTGAACAGCCAGCAGGGAGAGGAGTCTACATCATTAACGTGAACAGCCAGCAGGGAGAGGAGTCTACATCATTAATGTGAACAGCCAGCAGGGAGAGGAGTCTACATCATTAACGTAAACAGCCAGCAGGGAGAGGAGTCTACATCACCATATTGCCTCTATAGCGTCTAGAGAATGTCTAGCTGAGTCTACATCATTAACGTGAACAGCCAGCAGGGAGAGGAGTCTACATCATTAACGTGAACAGCCAGCAGGGAGAGGAGTCTACATCATTAATGTGAACAGCCAGCAGGGAGGGAACTAAAACACCAATGTTCTGAATGATAAGTGAAATCATTACACACGATCCAGGCAATGAAGATAGAAATTAATAATCAGTTGAGCCCTTTGGGAAGAAATATACATGTGTTGTGGTATGGAAACTGACTCAGCTAGGATGTGTTGTGGTATGGAGACTGACTCAGCTAGGATGTGTTATGGTATGGAGACTGACTCAGCTAGGATGTGTTATGGTATGGAGACTGACTCAGCTAGGATGTGTTATGGTATGGAGACTGACTCAGCTAGGATGTGTTGTGGTATGGAAACTGACTCAGCTAGGATGTGTTGTGGTATGGAGACTGACTCAGCTAGGATGTGTTATGGTGTGGAGACTGACTCAGTGATCAGCTAGGATGTGTTGTGGTATGGAAACTGACTCAGCTAGGATGTGTTATGGTATGGAGACTGACTCAGCTAGGATGTGTTGTGGTATGGAAACTGACTCAGCTAGGATGTGTTGTGGTATGGAGACTGACTCAGCTAGGATGTGTTATGGTGTGGAGACTGACTCAGTGATCAGCTAGGATGTGTTGTGGTATGGAAACTGACTCAGCTAGGATGTGTTGTGGTATGGAGACTGACTCAGCTAGGATGTGTTATGGTGTGGAGACTGACTCAGTGATCAGCTAGGATGTGTTGTGGTATGGAAACTGACTCAGCTAGGATGTGTTGTGGTATGGAAACTGACTCAGCTAGGATGTGTTGTGGTATGGAAACTGACTCAGCTAGGATGTGTTGTGGTATGGAAACTGACTCAGCTAGGATGTGTTATGGTATGGAGACTGACTCAGCTAGGATGTGTTGTGGTATGGAAACTGACTCAGCTAGGATGTGTTATGGTATGGAGACTGACTCAGCTAGGATGTGTTGTGGTGTGGAAACTGACTCAGCTAGGATGTGTTATGGTATGGAGACTGACTCAGCTAGGATGTGTTGTGGTATGGAAACTGACTCAGCTAGGATGTGTTATGGTATGGAGACTGACTCAGCTAGGATGTGTTGTGGTATGGAAACTGACTCAGCTAGGATGTGTTGTGGTATGGAAACTGACTCAGCTAGGATGTGTTGTGGTATGGAAACTGACTCAGCTAGGATGTGTTGTGGTA
>NC_143048.1:49205000-49215000 GCF_057628025.1 Oncorhynchus mykiss | reverse complement strand
GATAGGATTCATCCCAGGGAAAGGCATGTTACACCATCCTTACATAACATTATATAGACATAATTATCAAACCCGGGGAGTGAAGTGGAAGTCCCTTTTTACTGGTCAGTAACTCTTTCTGCTGTTGCCATAGCCACTCGGCGGCTAGGTTACCAAGAACGCTCGGGAAAACGCTCCGAACAGAGCGGGGGTTTTGTCCAATCGAAACCGGGGATCAATATAAAATGTAATTTACAGCACTAGTGACCGCAGCAGGCCTCCTGTTAATTCACGACCCTGTCGTAATTCACTCTCCGTGTGTCAGAGGATCACTCCATAGGGTAGCACAGTACACTCTGTGTCCCAAACTATACCCTATTCCCATATGCAGTGCACTACTTTAGACCCCCGGGGGGCGCCCATAGAGCTCTGGTCAGAAGTAGTACACTATAAGGCTGTAATTTGGGACGGAGACTGCTGTATAAATATACAGTCTGCTGAAGCTGAGGGATAGTGCATTGCATAGGAGTGTGAGCAGCCGGGGTGTATTAGTCGTGGTCACGGTTTCTTCTTGGTACGGTGCACAGTACGTACTCTACACCCAGCGGCCTTATGACGGGTCCATCACAGAGGTGGTTTTGGCATGTTTACGGGGCGTTACCAGAAGAGATGATGTCAATTAATGTTATTGTATGAAGTCACTGGAACCACGTTTTATGGAACAGACGTTCGCCAGACGTTCGCCAGACGTTCGCCAGACGTTCGCCAGACGTTCGCTGTTCGAAAGCAATCACATCGCGTGAAGTGTATTCGTCGCGTTAGTCACGTTCATATCATCCCGACGTAACACGCAACGTCAGTGTCTGAGACCAAATTGAGTTAGGCGTTTAAAATGATTAGCAGCGCCGCTACATTCAAGGCGGTTGACGGTGATGTCACGACGTACAAAGTGTCGTGTGCAAAGCCCAATCAAGATCCAACTGTGATCGCCGCGGTGACGCAGCCAGACGGAGCACGAGATAGTGAGCGCCATGCAACATACCCGTCGTTGTACGGGGCAGCCTCCCTGCGTGCGGGACCCAGAATGTCCATCTCTATAGGGTAGTCCTGTAAAGTCTCTAGGAATGCCTGCTTTGCTACGTTTCTACACATCAGGACATGGAGACATGGAGATGAAGCAGACATGAGTGAGACGTGAACAAACATGCGTTCCATACTGAAATACAGATGCAAGACAACAAGAATGTGATCACCAAACAACAACCAAACAACAACAACAAACAACAACAAAAGGAAATATCCAGATAGACACAGTCGCAAAGACAACGTAATCAAAAACCCTCATGGAGCTATTCTAGTGTAGGCGTTGTTAGAACGTCTAGAGAACGTCTAGAGAATGTCTAGAGAATGTCTAGATAACATCTATAGAGTGTCTAGAGAACGTCTAGAGAATGCCTAGAGAACGTCTAGAACGTCTAGAGAATGCCTAGAGAGCGTCTAGAGAATATCTAGAGAGTGTCTAGAGAACGTCTAGAGAGTGTCTAGAGAACGTCTAGAAAGAGTCTAGAGAACGTCTAGAGAATGCCTAGAGAGCGTCTAGAGAATGTCTAGAGAGTGTCTAGAGAACGTCTAGAGAGTGTCTAGAGAACGTCTAGAGAACTTCTAGAGAACGTCTAGAGAACATCTATAGAGTGTCTAGAGAACGTCTAGAGAATGTCTAGATAACATCTAGAGAGCGTCTAGAGAATGTTTAGAGAATGTCTAGATAACATCTAGAGAATGTCCAGATAACATCTAGAGAACGTACAGATAACATCTAGAGAGCGTCTAGAGAAGGTCTAGAGTGTCTAGAGAACATCTAGAGAATGTCTAGAGAGCGTCTAGAGAGCGTCTAGAGAATGTCTAGAGAACGTCTAGAGTGTCTAGAGAATGTCTAGAGAATGTCTAGATAACATCTAGAGAACGTCCAGATAACATCTAGAGAGTGTCTAGATAACATCTAGAGAACATTCAGATAACATCTAGAGAACGTCTAGAGAACATCTAGAGAACATCCAGATAACATCTAGAGAACGTCCAGATAACATCTAGAGAGCGTCTAGAGAACGTCTCCTTCCCTCCGACTCCCCCTGGGGAATCTTCATACCTGGTATTGTACGAGCCCTGCCCTTCTCTGCACGCGTCCTGTTCTTCTCTGATAAACATTAGAGTATTCTGGCTCCTTCATGGGGTCGAGGAGGTGAGAAGAAACACAATGTCAGGACTTAGTATTACTGTAATAATCTCCAACACACTATAACACTCCATCCCTTTATAATGCCTGCTCTGTACATTTCATTCATAATACTGTGTTATAGACGTACACCTTCCTTGCTGACATTAAAAGAGAATGGCAAGCTCAACAAATATGTGTGTTCTATTCAGAGTCACGTAACACATCCTGAAATAATGGGACTGGTTGGCTCCCTGCACCATAGAGAGTAGAACATGCTTCCATAAGGGAATACTGTAGGTACAATGCAGATGGAAGAAATGAACCATCCACATGCAACGTCACGGTGCAGGGCAGGTTGAGACTGGGGTTAAGACTGGGGTTGAGACTGGAGCTGAGACTGGGGATGAGACTGAAGCTGAGACTGGGGCTGAGACTGAAGCTGAGACTGGGGTTGAGACTGGAGATGAGACTGGAGCTGGGACTGGAGCTGAGACTGGAGCTGAGATCGGGGTTGAGACTGGAGCTGAGACTAGAGCTGAGACTGGAGGTGAGACTGGAGCTGAGACTGGAGCTGAGACTGGAGGTGAGACTGGAGCTGAGACTGGAGCTGAGATTAGAGCTGAGATCGGGGTTGAGACTGGAGCTGAGACTAGAGCTGAGACTGAAGCTGAGACTGGAGCTGAGACTGGAGCTGAGACTGGAGCTGAGACTGGAGCTGAGACTGGAGGTGAGACTGGAGGTGAGACTGGGGCTGAGACTGGAGGTGAGACTGGAGCTGAGACTGGGGCTGAGACTGGAGGTGAGACTGGAGCTGAGACTGGGGCTGAGATAGGAGCAAGTGAAACATGTGAAACATGTTGTTGTGTTTTTGGGCCCATGGCATGGTGCTCCAGGCCGCTACCGAGGTCTGTTGTTTGGCATGGTGCTCCAGGCTGCGAGGGAGGTCTGATGGTTGTCTCACAAACCCCTCGCTCCGGGGACCAGATTACATTTTTTATAAAGCGAGAGAGAGACAGAGAGACAGAGAGAGAGAGAGAGGAAACCGAGAGAGAGAGAGAGAGAGAGAGAGAGAGAAAGATAGAGAGAGAGAGAAAGATAGATCGAGAGAGAGAGAGAGGAGAGAGAGGAGAGAGAGAGAGAGAGAGAGAGATAGAGAGAGAGAGAGAGAGAGAGAGAGAGAGAGAGAGATAGAGAGAGAGGAGCGAGAGAGGAGAGAGAGAGAAGAGAGAGGAGAGAGAGAGAGGAAACTGAGAGCGAGAGAGAGAGGAGAGAGGAGAGAGAGAGAGAGGAGAGAGAAGAGAGAGAGAGAGAGGAGAGGAGAGAGAGAGAGAGAGAGAGAGGATAGAGAGGAGAGAGAGGAGAGAGAGGAGAGAGAGGAGAGAGAGGAGAGAGAGGAGAGAGGAGAGGGAGGAGAGAGGGAGAGGTGAGAGAGGAGAGGAGAGAGAGAGGAGAGAGAGAGAGGAAACCGAGAGCGAGAGAGAGAGAGAGAGGGAGGAGAGAGAGAAAACCGAGAGCGAGAGAGAGAGAGAGAGAAAGAGAGCGAGAGATAGAGGAGAGAGGAGCGAGAGAGGAGAGAGAGAGAAGAGAGAGGAGAGAGAGAGAGGAAACTGAGAGCGAGAGAGAGAGGAGAGAGGAGAGAGAGAGAGAGGAGAGAGGAGAGAGGAGATGAGAGAGAGAGAGAGAGAGAGGATAGAGAGGAGAGAGAGGATAGAGAGGAGAGAGAGGAGAGAGGAGAGAGAGGAGAGAGGAGAGAGAGAGGAGAGAGAGGAGAGAGGAGAGGGAGGAGAGAGTGGAGAGGAGAGAGAGGAGAGGAGAGAGAGGATATAGAGGAGAGAGAGAGAGAGGAAACCGAGAGCAAGAGAGAGCGAGAGAGAGAGAGAGAGAGAGAGAGAAAGAGAGAGCGAGAGATAGAGGAGAGAGGAGCGAGAGGAGAGGGAGGAGAGAGGGGAGAGGAGAGAGAGGAGAGGAGAGAGAGGATAGAGATGAGAGAGAGAGGAGAGAGAGAGAGGAAACCGAGAGCGAGAGAGAGCAAGAGAGAGAGAGAGAGAAAGAGAGAGCGAGAGATAGAGGAGAGAGGAGCGAGAGAGGAGAAAGAGAGAAGAGAGAGGAGAGAGAGAGAGAGAGAGAGAGAGAGAGGGAGAGAGAGAGAGAGATGAGAGGACCATTCTAATGCTATTAAACAAGTTAAAATGACAGTCGATGTGGATATTACTAATGGTTGGATATTACTAATGGTTGGATATTACTAACGGTTGGATATTACTAACGGTTGGATATTACTAACGGTTGGATATTACTAACGGTTGGATATTACTAACGGTTGGATATTACTAATGGTTGGATATTACTAACGGTTGGATATTACTAACGGTTGGATATTACTAACGGTTGGATATTACTAACGGTTGGATATTACTAACGGTTGGATATTACTAACGGTTGGATATGGCTAATGGTTTCACTTTTATTCATGGATATGTCAGTATTGGTTTCTCTTTCCATCTCTCGCACTTTCTCTCCTCTCTTCCCTCTCTGACTCTTTCCCTTCCTCTCTCTATCCCTCCGTCCACCATCTGTTCAGCCTCTCCTCCAGGGAATACCTGTGTGGGATTAGTGTTGTAGCTGTACCACGTTTAATCAGTCATTACGTCACTAACTGTCTTTCCACAAACTGAAATGAACGCTCATTTTCCTGTTGACTGAGCCCACCGTGAGGAGGAAGGAACAGACAAGGATGGAGTCCCAAATTGCACCCTATTAGGGCTGGGACTACTGTACTGTAGCCGGCTGTACTCCATGCCAAATTAAGTCCCTAACTCTCCTGTCACTTTTGGTTTTAATTAAATATATCTACATTTGGATTTTAAATCCCCAAAATGTAAGTCTCAGCTGTATTACTCAAAGTGACACCCTTCCAACCACCACTATTCCCCGTGGAGAAATATCTGTCTGGTTTACATTTGTATACATCTAGCTGATATCCTTGTGGTTTGGGTAGAAATACCCCGTCCTTACTGTTGGAGCAGCAAAACAGGACCATGAAGCATCACACAGCATGTTGGAGCTAAACCTGCCACTCGTTGATTTCCCCGTCCTATGGCTGAGGACTGACTGACTGACAGAGAGACAGACTGACTGACTGAGAGACAGACAGACTGACTGAGAGACAGACTGACTGACTAAGAGACAGACCGACAGACTGACTGACTGACTGACTGACTGACAGAGACAGACTGACTGACTGACTAAGAGACAGACTGACTGACTGACTGACTGACAGAGAGACTGACTGACTGACTGATTAAGAGACAGACTGACTGACTGACTGACTGACAGAGAGACAGACTGACTGACAGAGAGACAGACTGACTGACTGACTGACTAAGAGACAGACTGACTGACTGACTGACTGACTAAGAGACAGACTGACTGACTGACTGACTGACTAAGAGACAGACTGACTGACTGACTGACTGACAGAGAGACAGACTGACTGACTGACTGACTGACTAAGAGACAGACTGACTGACTGACTAAGAGACAGACTGACTGACTGACTGACTGACAGAGAGACAGACTGACTGACTGACAGAGAGAGACTGACTGACTGACTGAGAGACAGACTGACTGACTGACTGACTGACAGAGAGACTGACTGACTAACTGACTGACAGACTGACTGAAAGAGAGAGACTGACTGACTGACTAAGAGACAGACTGACTGACTGACTGACTGAGAGACAGACTGACTGACTGACTGACTGACTGAGAGACAGACTGACTGACTGACAGAGAGACTGACTGACTGACTGACTGACTGACTAAGAGACAGACTGACTGACTGACTAAGAGACAGACTGACTGACTGACAGAGAGACTGACTGACTAACTGACTGACTGACTGAGAGACATACTGACTGACTAAGAGACAGACTGACTGACCAAGAGACTGACTGACTGACAGAGAGACTGATTGACTGACTGAGAGACAGACTGACTGACTAACAGAGAGACTGACTGACTGACTGACTGACTAAGAGACAGACTGACTGACTGACTAAGAGACAGACTGACTGACTGACAGAGAGACTGACTGACTAACTGACTGACTGACTGACTGACTGAGATACATACTGACTGACTAAGAGACAGACTGACTGACTAAGAGACTGACTGACTAACTGACTAACAGAGAGACTGACTGACTAACTGACTGACTGACTGAGAGACAGACTGACTGACTGACAGAGAGACTGACTGACTGACTGACAGAGAGACTGACTGACTAACTGACTGACTGACTGGCTGACTGACTGACTGACTGAGAGACATACTGACTGACTAAGAGACAGACTGACTGACTAAGAGACTGACTGACTGACAGAGAGACTGACTGACTAACTGACTGACTGACTGAGAGACAGACTGACTGACAGAGAGACTGACTGACTGACTGACAGAGAGACTGACTGACTGACTAAGAGACTAACTGACTGACTGACTGACTAAGAGACAGACTGAGAGACAGACAGACTGACTGAGAGACAGACAGACTGACTGACTGACTGAGAGACAGACAGACTGACTGAGAGACAGACAGACTGACTGACTGAGACAGATGGGATTGACTAAGAGACAGACTGTCTGAGAGACAGACGGGATTGACTGACTGACTGAGAGACAGACTGACTGACTGACTGACTGACTTACTGACTGAGAGACAGACTGACTGACTGACTGAGAGACAGACGGGATTGACTAAGAGACAGACTGACAGACTGAGAGACAGACAGACTGACTGACTGACTGAGAGACAGACTGACTGACTGACTGACTGACTGACTGACTGACTGACTGACTGAGAGACAGACTGACTGACTGACAGAGAGAGACTGACTGACTGACTGAGAGACAGACTGACTGACTGACTGACTGACAGAGAGACAGACTGACTGACTGACTGACTGACTGACTGACTGACTGACTGACTGACTGACTGACTGACAGACTGACTGACTGACTGACTGACTGACTGACTGACTGACTGACTGAGAGACAGACTGACTGACTGACTGACTGACAGAGAGACAGACTGACAGACAGACTGACTGACTGACTGAGAGACAGACTGACTGACTGACTGACTGACTGACTGACTGAGAGACAGACTGACTGACTGACAGAGAGAGACTGACTGACTGACTGAGAGACAGACTGACTGACTGACTGACTGACAGAGAGACTGACTGACTAACTGACTGACTGACTGACTGAGAGACAGACAGACTGACTGACTGACTGAGAGACAGACGGATTGACTAAGAGACAGACTGACTGACTGAGAGACAGACAGACTGACTGACTAGTGAGGAGCAGCTAAAGACAACACTCGTCAGCTCTACTTCACACCATGAGGATCTCCTAGCCAGACACCATGAGGATCTCCTAGCCAGACACCATGAGGATCTCCTAGCCAGACACCATGAGGATCTCCTAGCCAGGAGGAGCAGACCAGAACAGAGCCACTCTGTTGTTTCAGCCTGATTATAATTTACACGGCCAGATGACACAAAATCTTGCATCCCGAAGAGCACCCTATCCCCTATATACAGAGAAAGGTGCCTTCTAGAACCTACAATGGTTATTCAGCTGTGTTCCGATAAGAGAAACCTTTGAAGAACCCTTTTTGGTTCCATGTAGAACCCTTTTCACAGAGGGTTCTACATTGTTCTATCTGGAACCAAAAAGGGTTCTCCTATGGAGACAGCTGAAGAACCCCTTTGGAACCATACATTGCACTACTTTAGACCAGGGCCCATAGGGGACGTAGCCAAAAGAGCCTCTCTCCCTCACTGTCAGGACCATTGACTTTTGACAGGAACACTCTGAAAGGAACACTCGGAGAGGAACACTTGGAGAGGAACACTCGGACAGGATCACTCTGACTGGATCACTCTGACAGGAACACTCTGACAGGAACACTCTGACAGGAACACTTGGAGAGGAACACTCTGACAGGAACACTCTGACTGGAACACTCGGACAGGAACACTCTGACAGGAACACTCCGAAAGGAACACTCTGACTGGATCACTCTGAATGGATCACTCTGACTGGAACACTCGGACAGGAACACTCTGACAGGAACACTCTGACAGGAATATTCTGACTGGAACACTCTGACTGGATCACTCTGACAGGAACACAATGACTGGATCACTCTGACTGGAACACTCGGACAGGAACACTCTGACAGGAACACAATGACTGGATCACTCTGACTGGAACACTCAGACAGGAACACTGACAGGAACACTCTGACTGGAACACTCTGACTGGAACACTCTGACAGGATCACTCTGACAGGAATACTCTGACTGGATCACTCTGACAGGAATACTCTGACTGGATCACTCTGACTGGATCACTCTGACTGGAACACTCTGACTGGATCACTCTGACAGGAACACAATGACTGGATCACTCTGACAGGAACACAATGACTGGATCACTCTGACAGGAACACAATGACTGGATCACTCTGACTGGATCACTCTGACTGGATCACTCTGACAGGAACACAATGACTGGATCACTCTGACAGGATCACTCTGACAGGATCACTCTGACTGGAACACTCTGACAGGATCACTCTGACTGGAACACTCTGACAGGATCACTCTGACAGGATCACTCTGACAGGAACACTCTGACTGGATCACTCTGATGGGAACACGTTTCTCTTATTTCCCAGTGAATCCTATTCTAAAGCTAGTACAGTATGCAGCCCATACAGTCAGCCAGCCAGTCAACCAGCCAGTCAACCAGCCAGTCAGTCAGCCATCTATCCATCCAGCCCACCCGCCAGCCAGCCATCCATCCCGCCTCATGAAGGGATATCCACTGTCTGGATAGTGCAAGAGTCATGCCTCAGCCATATTATGGTATTATAATGGGATGGCCTCATACCTCAGTCATATGATGGTATTATAATGGGATGGCCTCATACCTCAGCCATATTATGGTATTATAATGGGATGGCCTCATACCTCAGTCATGTTATGGTATTATAATGGGATGGCTGATTTCATTCAACCATCAGGCCAACACGTCCACACATTATGTAATTTTAGGGACAGGAGTGATCCATGATCACGTGACCTGACAAGGCAAACTCTAGGATCAAGTTAAAGGCTGAAGGTTCATAACTAGGGCCCAGAGAATTTCCTGACTAGGTTACACGATCAGGGAACAACTCCAGTCCCTGGTAATTCTATATCAGGTGTCTCCAACTCCGGTCCCTGGTCATTCTATATCAGGTGTCTCCAACTCAGGTCCCTGGTCATTCTATATCAGAGGTCTCCAACTCCTGTCCCTGGTAATTCTATATCAGGGGTCTCCAACTCCTGTCCCTGGTCATTCTATATCATGTGTCTCCAACTCAGGTCCCTGGTCATTCTATATCAGGGGTCTCCAACTCAGGTCCCTGGTCATTCTATATCAGGTGTCTCCAACTCAGGTCCCTGGTCATTCTATATCAGGGGTCTCCAACTCCTGTCCCTGGTCATTCTATATCAGGTGTCTCCAACTCAGGTCCCTGGTCATTCCATATCAGGGGTCTCCAACTCAGGTCCCTGGTCATTCTATATCAGGTGTCTCCAACTCCAGTCCCTGGTCATTCTATATCAGGGGTCTCCAACTCAGGTCCCTGGTCATTCTATATCAGGTGTCTCCAACTCAGGTCCCTGGTCATTCTATATCAGGGGTCTCCAACTCAGGTCCCTGGTCATTCTATATCAGGTGTCT
>NC_143048.1:49197500-49200000 GCF_057628025.1 Oncorhynchus mykiss | reverse complement strand
TTTACAGGTGTGCCAACTTTCACGCTTCTATACCAAATCGAACACTTTTTCAGCTTATCTCCTGGACTAATAGTATCCAGTGGTGTTGTTGTTAGAAGACTGATCCAGAATCCTTTCTGGCTCCACACCAACAGATAAACAACTGATGTCCTTGTGCATCTCTCACGGCTGCGTCCCCAATGACACCCTAGGGCTCTGGTGAAAAGTTGTATACTACATAGGGAATACGATGCCGTTTGAGACATGGCCCCCAGTATCACTCTATTTATTACCCTGTCCACTGGTCTCATTCATCAATCAATGCCTACTTACAGCCTCTACACCACGAGAGACTGGCTTCTCTCTGTTGCTGCTAGCCGTCTTCACATACCCACAACACTAAATTGGCAATTTACAGAGCAGGGAGACTGGAATAAAGACAAGGACACGTCTCAAATAACAACCTATTCCCTATCCAGTCAGTCAGACAGACAGACAGACAGACAGACAGACAGACAGCAAGTCAGTCAGACAGACAGTTAGTCAGTCAGTCAGACAGACATACAGACAGACAGACAGCAAGTCAGTCAGACAGACAGCAAGTCAGTCAGATAGACAGCAAGTCAGTCAGATAGACAGCAAGTCAGTCAGATAGACAGTCAGTCAGTCAGATAGACAGCAAGTCAGTCAGACAGACAGCAAGTCAGTCAGATAGACAGCAAGTCAGTCAGATAGACAGTCAGTCAGTCAGATAGACAGCAAGTCAGTCAGACAGACAGCAAGTCAGTCAGATAGACAGCAAGTCAGTCAGATAGACAGCAAGTCAGTCAGATAGACAGTCAGTCAGTCAGATAGACAGCAAGTCAGTCAGACAGACAGCAAGTCAGTCAGATAGACAGCAAGTCAGTCAGATAGACAGCAAGTCAGTCAGATAGACAGTCAGTCAGGCAGACAGACAGCAAGTCAGTCAGATAGACAGCAAGTCAGTCAGATAGACAGCAAGTCAGTCAGATAGACAGTCAGTCAGGCAGTCAGACAGTCAGACAGACAGACAGACAGACAGACAGACAGACAGACAGACAGACAGACAGACAGACAGTTAGTCAGACAGTTAGTCATTCAGTCAGTCAGACAGTCAGTCAGTCAGACAGTCAGTCAGGCAGTCAGGCAGTCAGTCAGTCAGACAGTCAGACAGTTAGTCATTCAGTCAGTCAGTCAGTCAGACAGTTAGTCATTCAGTCAGTCAGTCAGACAGTTAGTCAGTCAGTCAGACAGTTAGTCAGTCAGTCAGACAGTCAGTCAGTCAGTCAGTCAGACAGTCAGTCAGTCAGTCAGTCAGTCAGACAGTTAGTCAGTCAGTCAGACAGTTAGTCAGTCAGTCAGACAGTCAGACAGTCAGTCAGTCAGTCAGTCAGTCAGACAGTCAGTCAGTCAGTCAGACAGTCAGACAGTCAGTCAGTCAGTCAGTCAGTCAGGCAGTCAGTCAGGCAGTCAGGCAGTCAGGCAGTCTTTCAGGTTTTGAGTCATTTCAGATGTTTGGTTGTTTGGTCCAGGGAAGTCTGATGACAAGTCAACATATTGATAACATGCTGAGGTCATCCTCCTCTAGACCCAAACTGCTACAGACCTATATCTATCCTACCCTGCCCTGCCCTGCCTCTAGACCCAAACTGCTACAGACCTATATCTATCCTGCCCTGCCCTGCCCAGCCTCTAGACCCAAACTGCTACAGACCTATATCTATCCTGCCCTGCCCAGCCTCTAGACCCAAACTGCTACAGACCTATATCTATCCTGCCCTGCCCTGCCTCTAGACCCAAACTGCTACAGACCTATATCTATCCTGCCCTGCCCTGCCCAGCCTCTAGACCCAAACTGCTACAGACCTATATCTATCCTGCCCTGCCCTGCCTCTAGACCCAAACTGATATAGACCTATATCTATCCTGCCCTGCCCTGCCCAGCCTCTAGACCCAAACTGCTACAGACCTATATCTATCCTGCCCTGCACAGCCTCTAGACCCAAACTGCTACAGACCTATATCTATCCTGCCCTGCCCTGCCCAGCCTCTAGACCCAAACTGCTACAGACCTATATCTATCCTGCCCTGCACAGCCTCTAGACCCAAACTTCTACAGACCTATATCTATCCTACCCTGTCTTTCTAAGGTCTTCGAAAGCCAAGTTAACAAACAGATCACCGACCATTTCGAATCTCATCGTACCTTCTCCGCTATGCAATCTGGTTTCCGAGCTGGTCATGGGTGCACCTCAGCCACGCTCAAGGTCCTAAACTATATCATAACCGCCATCGATAAAAGACAGTACTGTGCAGCCGTCTTCATCGACCTGGCCAAGGCTTTCGACTCTGTCAATCACCATATTCTTATCGGCAGACTCATTAGCCTTGGTTTCTCAAATGACTGCCTCGCCTGGTTTACCAACTACTTCTCAGACAGAGTTCAGTGTGTCAAATCGGAGGGCCTGTTGTCTGGACCTCTGGCAGTCTCTATGGGGGT
>NC_143048.1:49182500-49192500 GCF_057628025.1 Oncorhynchus mykiss | reverse complement strand
GTCGTCGTCGCCGGTCTACTAGCTGCTACTGAAGGTGACTCCCCGTCCTGTTCGGGTGGTGCTCGGCGGTCGTCATCGCTGGTCTACTAGCTGCTACTGAAGGTGACTCCCCGTCCTGTTCGGGTGGTGCTCGGCGGTCGTCGTCGCCGGTCTACTAGCTGCTACTGAAGGTGACTCCCCGTCCTGTTCGGGCGGTGCTCGGCGGTCGTCGTCGCCGGTCTACTAGCTGCTACTGAAGGTGACTCCCCGTCCTGTTCGGGTGGTGCTCGGCGGTCGTCGTCGCCGGTCTACTAGCTGCTACTGAAGGTGACTCCCCGTCCTGTTTGGGTGGTGCTCGGTGGTCGTCGTCGCCGGTCTACTAGCTGCTACTGAAGGTGACTCCCCGTCCTGTTTGGGTGGTGCTCGGCGGTCGCCGTCGCCGGTCTACTAGCTGCCACCGATCCCTTTTTCTTTTTCGTTTGTCTTTGTCTAATTGTTTTCACCTGTTCCTTGTTGGGGTTTTGGGATGGGTGTTATTTAAGTTTGTATTTCCCGCTGGTGTTTGTGCTGGCTTGTTGGTTGTTTAGTTTGGTGATGTATCGTGTTTGTTTTGGGTTTTCGCTGTCCAGTGTTTTGTAACTAGGTTTTGGGTTTGTTTAGCTCCAGTGTTTGTAACTACTTGACACAACGGACCAAGCTGTACAAACAAAACAGAAACGACACAAGGACGTCTTACTTAACGAAAGGGGGTTCCAGTCTGCCGTGACAGTTTCCGATATTATAATAAGTTTCTTATTTTGTCAGAAATGTGTTTTCGTTCTAAATTAAAGCTTACTAGCTAGCTGACGTTGGATGGCTGGCTCGCTAGCTAACATTGAACCTATTTGGTTAACTTTAGTCAGCTATGATAATCTGTTTTGTATTGCTAGTACTCCGTGGATTAGGATTATGGTTCATTGTTTCGCTAGCATGTCTAAACAAGAGACTCTACTTCGACCAGATGATTACATGACCCATCAAGTTAGCCAGGTGTGTATAGCGGTGATTACGACCATCTAAAAAATGAGTCTTTCAGGCATCAATAGAACACGCCTGACTCCCCTACACCAGTCATACAAGGAGAATGGTCTAATGCCTCCCATCAGAAAGAGAGCTGGCCCAAACACAGGTTACACCTGAAGCATGAGGACTTGCAGCGAGCGGTGAACTTCATCGACAACCACGCAGAGGATAATGCCATAGTGTTACCAGGACGCCACCCAGGACACCAACACTTTGGAGGAAAGCTGCTGCCATCCCATGTGACAAAAGCAGCAGTGTGGCATCTCTACAAGGAATCGATGACAACACTTGGTATGTAAAGCATAAACAACACGTTATGATTCTTTAATTTACCTCCAACACGATTGGCAACTACTTTTATTGATCGCACATTTTTTAATTTTTTTATTATTACGAATTTTTTTTTTTAACTAGGCAAGTCAGTTAAGAACAAATTCTAATTTACAATGACAGCCTAGGAACAGTGGGTTAACTGCCTTGTTCAGGGGCAGAACAATGGCACCACCTGAACTGGACACAAACGCATGTTTTTGAGAAGATCAGGGAGTTCTTTACGACGAAGAGGCTACGGACATCACATGCCCTGCACCAAAAGTCAAGGGCAGGACAGAAACAGGCTCTCTGAATATAGATTCCCTTGTTCATGCGTGGTTTGGACGGACCAGTCATCAGCACTAGGTAGCCTAGCGGTTAGAGTGTAGAGGAAGCAGGTAGCCTAGTGGTTAGTGTGTAGAGGAGGTAGGTAGCCTAGTGGTTAGAGTGTAGAGGGTAGGTAGCCTAGTGGTTAGAGTTTAAAGGAGACAGGTAGCCTAGTGGTTGGAGGAGACAGGTAGTCTAGTGGTTAAAGGAGGCATGTAGCCTAGTGGTTAGAGGAGGCAGGCAGCCTAGTGGTTAGAGGAGGCAGGTAGCCTAGTGGTTAGAGGAGACAGGTAGCCTAGTGGTTAGAGGAGACAGGTAGCCTAGTGGTTAGAGGAGGTAGGTAGCCTAGTGGTTAGAGGAGGCAGTGTAGTCTAGTGGTTAGAGTGTAGAGGAGACAGGTAGCCTAGCGGTTAGAGTGTAGAGGAGGTAGGTAGCCTAGTGGTTAGAGTTTAAAGGAGACAGGTAGCCTAGTGGTTGGAGGAGACAGGTAGTCTAGTGGTTAGAGGAGGCATGTAGCCTAGTGGTTAGAGGAGGCAGGCAGCCTAGTGGTTAGAGGAGGCAGGTAGCCTAGTGGTTAGAGGAGACAGGTAGCCTAGTGGTTAGAGGAGACAGGTAGCCTAGTGGTTAGAGGAGACAGGTAGCCTAGTGGTTAGAGGAGGCAGGTAGCCTAGTGGTTAGAGTGTAGAGGAGGTAGGTAGCCTAGTGGTTAGAGGAGACAGGTAGCCTAGTGGTTAGAGGAGACAGGTAGCCTAGTGGTTAGAGGAGACAGGTAGCCTAGTGGTTAGAGGAGGCAGGTAGCCTAGTGGTTAGAGTGTAGAGGAGGTAGGTAGCCTAGTGGTTAGGGGAGGCAGGTAGCCTAGTGGTTAGAGGGGGCAGGTAGCCTAGTGGTTAGAGGAGGCAGGTAGCCTAGTGGTTAGAGGCAGGTAGCCTAGTGGTTAGAGGAGGCAGGTAGCCTAGTGGTTAGAGGAGGCAGGTAGCCTAGTGGTTAGAGGAGGCAGGTAGCCTAGTGGTTAGAGGAGACAGGTAGCCTAGTGGTTAGGGGAGACAGGTAGCCTAGTGGTTAGAGGAGACAGGTAGCCTAGTGGTTAGAGTGTAGAGGAGGTAGGTAGTCTAGTGGCTAGAGGAAGCAGGTAGCCTGGTGGTTAGAGGAGGCAGGTAGCCTAGTGGTTAGAGGAGGCAGGTAGCCTAGTGGTTAGAGGAGGCAGGTAGCCTAGTGGTTAGAGGAGGCAGGTAGCCTAGTGGTTAGAGGCAGGTAGCCTAGTGGTTAGAGGAGGCAGGTAGCCTAGTGGTTAGAGGAGGCAGGTAGCCTAGTGGTTAGAGGAGACAGGTAGCCTAGTGGTTAGGGGAGACAGGTAGCCTAGTGGTTAGAGGAGACAGGTAGCCTAGTGGTTAGAGTGTAGAGGAGGTAGGTAGCCTAGTGGTTAGAGGAGACAGGTAGCCTAGTGGTTAGGGGAGACAGGTAGCCTAGTGGTTAGAGGAGACAGGTAGCCTAGTGGTTAGAGGAGACAGGTAGCCTAGTGGTTAGAGAGTTGGACTTTTAACCGAAAGGTTGCTAGATTAAATCCCAGAGCTGACAAGATAAAAACATGCTGTTCTGCCCCCTGAATAGGCAGTTAACCCACTGTTCCTAGGTCGTCATTGAAAATAAGAATAACTGACTTACCAAGTTTTAAAAAAATATAAAAATAAAAAAATACCATGAAGACCTTGTCTGTGTCCCAAATGACACCCTAATCCTTATAAGCGTCCTGGTCAAAAGCAGTGCACTAACTAGGGAATAATAAGGAACAGGGTACCATTTGAGACGATACATAAGAGACCTATTTTGGTAGGCGAGGAAACAGAAGACAAGGTACATGGCAGTCCTTGAGACAATGAGTAGGGGGCCAAGGCAGAAGCAGCAGCAGCCGCCATAACAGATGTGGTGATTCAGCAACAATGATTCACATACTATTCTAAAGGACAGACAGGGAGTAAATGGGTTTCTATTGACCCGATCTGCACAACCAGAATGGGCTGGGGGAAAAAAAAAAGACAGAGATTCATTTATTTTAGAGAGGAGAAAAGGAGGATTTCTCTACAATAACTTTTAATGTGCCTAAACTTGAGGATTCTGAAGATACAGGTTGAAAGGTGGACATTTACACATTTTAAGATCTAATTTATAATAACCACTTGTCAAAAGCAAGACAAGAAGAGAAATGGTGTAATTTAGGGGTCAAGATGAGGTTGACGGGGACTCATTTTTGAGGTTCCATTTTAATTATCTTACAACAAGATGTTCTACCATCCTTAAGATGCAAATGACTCTCAAGATAGGGGTTGTAAAGTGTATTACTGAGGAATCAGGGAGCCATTTTAGCTCTCATCCAACCAGTCATCTTGTATATTTTGGTCTCTTCTAAGCGGGTGTTGAAGTCTATTTCAGGAAGAGTAATAAGTACAGTCAAATCCGCGCCATTAGCTGGCATGGGAATGAAAGTTTTGGGTCGAATGTTTGATGTTCAGAATTTGGGGTTATATTTGACCCTCTTTTTAAAAAAAAAAAGGTATTTAATACCATCCCGGGCATGCAAATGAACTCTAAAGAGGAGTTGAAAGTTTGATGTTGAGAATTTACCCTCTTCCATCCTTTACGTTTTAGTTGAAGTTCTGGTAATCCTTCATAAAGTATATTTCATAAAGAGTAATTACAGTAAAACTGCTTCATTAGGCTCCTTGTCGGATTATAAATCCAAACTGTCACGTGATTGTAAAACACCGGTTAATGAGTGACGAGGCAAAAGTAAAATCAGACAAGGATCACAGACTAACTAAAATTATACTGTAAAAAAAAAAACACAAACACAGAACTGCATGTTTCTGAAACTGATGATTGATATCTCAATAGGACTGTGTGTATATGTGACTCGTTTTAGGAAACTAGGAGTAAGATCCACATCACAGGAGAGGCATTTGAACGTAAAACTTTTTTTTTTGTTAAATCTAAATGTGTGTTTTTTTGACAGAAATGCCTTCTGGAACATGTGAACTTTCATGTGCCTCAATAACAAACATGTAGGCCATCTATAAATATGCATACAATTGTTAAATTACGAGCCTAGTTGGTTTAGCCACGGAAAAAGCAGGAACCTTCCCGCTAGTCATGATTGGTTGAGATAATGGATGGGCTGGACATGCTGAGAGATGAGTTCAGATTGGTCTGCCATGTAGCACGGTTCTGTCTATAATATGAGCTGCTCAGTATGTGTAGGAAATCCTTTCCAAATATCATCACGTAGTAGAACTGCATCAGTGTTGCTCTCCACTTTCTGGACGACCCGAGTTTTGAAATCAGTGGAATTATAGTATGATAGCTAAGGAGATGAGGAAAATTATGGCGTTTGATTTCAAATATGCAGAGGGAGTCGAATAGAGAAACACAGAAGGCTGCTGTATAAAACACCTGTCTCTGGATTACATCTTCAAACTAAAGGGCAACCATGGCAACCGTGACAGAGAGGGAGAAGCGTCCATCCATGTATATGGGTGAGAGAGTCTAGCTACATTTTCAGATATTACACGTTTCTAATTTAGTCAGAAAGTTGTTTTCATTTTAAGTTAAAGCGTTCTGTTAGCTAGCTAGCTAACGTTAGCTTGCTGGCTCACTAGTGTTCTGATCTGTGTAGTAATATTATTAGTATATCAGAACCATTTGCTTTGATCATGTTTTGCCTAATGTTAGCCTAATGTTAGCTATTTATAGCCTAATGTTAGCTACCTATAGCCTAATGTTAGCTAGCTAAAGGCTAATGTTAGCTATCTATAGCCTAATGTTAGCTATCATAGCCTAATGTTAGCTATCTATAGCCAAATGTTAGCTGTCTATAGCCTAATGTTCGCTAGCTATAGCCTAATGTTAGCTAGCTATAGCCTAATGTTAGCTATCTAACATTGAACCTGGTTGGTTAGCTACCTGCAGATTCATGCAGGGTTAGTAACGTTATGAGTTGGGATTATGTTTAATTTGTTTAGTTAGATAGCTACATGTCTTAACAACAGACTCCACTATGCAAGTAACTATTTCCTACTGTGTACACCTTCTGTATCCTGTGCATGTGACAAATAAATGTTTATTTTATTTAGCATAGTATGTGTTTACCAGAGACGGTAATGTGAAGAACAACGTGACCTGCACCAAAGTCATATTAGGATATAGCATTAGGCCAACAAGACAGTGTCCAAGTTGTAAAATTATCTGGTAGAATATATATATATATATATATATATATATATATAATAACAAAAACAAATGAGCTAAATGAGCTAAAGTGCCTGGTTTTCTAGTTTGACATTTATAAATAAATTAACAATGAATAAATAAATAACATTTACGAAGTACACACTACAGAGGGCAGTGTGGGTTACTACAGAGGGCAGTGTGGGTTACTACAGAGGGCAGTGTGGGTTACTACAGAGGGCAGTGTGGGTTACTCCAGAGGGCAGTGTGGGTTACTCCAGAGGGCAGTGTGGGTTACTACAGAGGGCAGTGTGGGTTACTCCAGAGGGCAGTGTGGGTTACTACAGAGGGCAGTGTGGGTTACTCCAGAGGGCAGTGTGGGTTACTCCAGAGGGCAGTGTGGGTTACTACAGACGGCAGTGTGGGTTACTAAGGAGGGCAGTGTGGGTTACTACAGAGGGCAGTGTGGGTTACTCCAGAGGGCAGTGTGGGTTACTAAGGAGGGCAGTGTGGGTTACTACAGAGGGCAGTGTGGGTTACTACAGAGGGCAGTGTGGGTTACTACAGAGGGCAGTGTGGGTTACTCCAGAGGGCAGTGGGGGTTACTCCAGAGGGTAGTGTGGGTTACTAAGGAGGGCAGTGTGGGTTACTACAGAGGGCAGTGTGGGTTACTCCAGAGGGCAGTGTGGGTTACTACAGAGGACAGTGTGGGTTACTAAGGAGGGCAGTGTGGGTTACTAAGGAGGGCAGTGTGGGTTACTACAGAGGACAGTGTGGGTTACTAAGGAGGGCAGTGTGGGTTACTAAAGAGGGCAGTGTGGGTTACTACAGAGGGCAGTGTGGGTTACTAAAGAGGGCAGTGTGGGTTACTACAAAGTACAGTGTGGGTTACTACAGAGGGAAGTGTGGGTTACTAAGGAGGGCAGTGTGGGTTACTAAGGATGGCAGTGTGGCTTACTAAGGAGGGCAGTGTGGGTTACTACAGAGGACAGTGTGGGTTACTACAGAGGGCAGTGGGGGTTACTCCAGAGGGTAGTGTGGGTTACTAAGGAGGGCAGTGTGGGTTACTACAGAGGGCAGTGTGGGTTACTCCAGAGGGCAGTGTGGGTTACTACAGAGGACAGTGTGGGTTACTAAGGAGGGCAGTGTGGGTTACTAAGGAGGGCAGTGTGGGTTACTACAGAGGACAGTGTGGGTTACTAAGGAGGGCAGTGTGGGTTACTAAAGAGGGCAGTGTGGGTTACTACAGAGGGCAGTGTGGGTTACTAAAGAGGGCAGTGTGGGTTACTACAAAGTACAGTGTGGGTTACTACAGAGGGAAGTGTGGGTTACTAAGGAGGGCAGTGTGGGTTACTAAGGATGGCAGTGTGGGTTACTAAGGAGGGCAGTGTGGGTTACTACAGAGGACAGTGTGGGTTACTACAGAGGACATTGTGGGTTACAACAGAGGACAGTGTGGGTTACTAAGGAGGGCAGTGTGGGTTACTAAGGAGGGCAGTGTGGGTTACTACAGAGGGCAGTGTGGGTTAATACAGAGGGCAGTGTGGGTTACTAAGGAGGGCAGTGTGGGTTACTAAGGAGTGCAGTGTGGGTTACTAAGGAGGGCAGTGTGGGTTAATACAGAGGACAGTGTGGGTTACTACAGAGGGCAGTGTGGGTTACTACAGAGGGTAGTGTGGGTTACTACAGAGGGCAGTGTGGGTTATTACAGAGGACAGTGTGGGTTACTACAGAGGACAGTGTGGGTTACTACAGAGGGCAGTGTGGGTTACTACAGAGGGCAGTGTGGGTTACTACAGAGGGCAGTGTGGGTTACTACATAGGACAGTGTGGGTTACTACAGAGGACCATCAGGTTACTACAGAGGGCAGTGTGGGTTACAACAGAGGACAGTGTGGGTTACTAACGAGGGCAGTGTGGGTTACTAACGAGGGCAGTGTGGGTTACTAACGAGGGCAGTGTGGGTTACTAAGGAGGGCAGTGTGGGTTACTACAGAGGGCAGTGTGGGTTACTACAGAGGACAGTGTGGGTTACTAACGAGGGCAGTGTGGGTTACTACAGAGGACAGTGTGGGTTACTACAGAGGGCAGTGTGGGTTACTACATAGGACCATCAGGTTACTACAGAGGACAGTGTGGGTTACTACATAGGGCAGTGTGGGTTACTAAGGAGGGCAGTGTGGGTTACTATAGAGGGCAGTGTGGGTTACTACAGAGGACAGTGTGGGTTAATAAGGAGGGCAGTGTGGGTAAATACAGAGGGTAGTGTGGATTACTAAGGAGGGCAGTGTGGGTTACTACAGAGGACAGTGTGGGTTACTAAGGAGGGAAGTGTGGGTTACTAAGGAGGGCAGTGTGGGTTACTACAGAGGGTAGTGTGGGTTACTAAGGAGGACAGTGTGGGTTACTGCAGAGGGCAGTGTGGGTTACTACAAAGGGCAGTGTGGGTTACTAAGGAGGACAGTGTGGGTTACCGTTAGTTATCCAAAGGCTGATACAAATCCATCAATACCACTAGAACCAAGGCTTACATACCGAATGACACCCTAGATCCTACATAGTACACTACTTTAGACCAGAGCTCTATACACCCTATTCCCTACATAGTGCACTACTTTAGACCAGAGCTCATAGGGACTAGGGTACCATTTGGGGAATGGGCCTCAAATGAATAGCTAATTTATGAATAATAGGTGAAAAGTGACTTCCCAAACCCCTCTCCTGATGAGATTTACACACGACTGCTTCTTCCCTACTATATATCTATGTATTACTGTGAAGAAAGACAGACATGTGTATCAGCTATTAACCATGTGGCTCACAGAGAGGCTCATTCAGAATGCAGGCAGTATATCCTCAGTGCCAAGCACAGGGAGTGACCGTTATCAACAGTGTGACGGTGCCATGCATCAGACTGTTCAATGAGTCAATGTTTGTAATTGTATTTGTCCCAATTCAAATTATCTGCCTGGGGGGGGGGGGGGGGGCAACAACAACAATCATCGTGGCCCACTTTCCCTGCTGTCTGTCAATTGGCACCCTATTCCCTATATAGTGCACTACTTTAGACCAGAGCTCTATGGAACCCTATTCCCTATATAGTGCACTACTTTAGACCAGAGCCCTATGGAACCCTATTCCCTATATAGTGCACTACTTTAGACCCTATTCCCTATATAGTACACTACTTTAGACCCTATTCCCTATATAGTGCACTACTTTAGACCAGAGCCCTATGGAACCCTATTCCCTATATAGTGCACTACTTTATACCAGAGCTCTATACACCCTATTCCCTATATAGTGCACTAGTTTTGACCAAGTTAGGAAATAGGGTGCCATTTGGCGTATTCTGTGTCTATGGTTACCATGGTATCTAATGAGTGAGAGGAGAGTAGATTCCATCCCCAGCCATATATGGTCATACATGATGAGGTGCAGAGATATGGCCAGACATGCCCCACCCACCCACCCCCCCACCCCACCACACAAACACACCCCATCAAACCAGCCAGCAGGGCAGTAATTCATCAACAGCTATCTACAGCTATCAACCAGCTACAGACAGATCATTACATGTTGCCCGTAGCTGATTGGTCCAACACCCTGTGGCTAATAATAGAGGCTCCAACTGAGGAGCATTTGTCCATTAAAGATACTGATAGTATTTGTCACGGAGGCAGGGAGGCTATAATCTGTAGTAGACAGCTGAATGTTCTCTTCATTTGTATGCTTCAATGAGGCTATTTCCCAACACACACACACACACACAGACACACGCACGCGCGCACACACACACACACACACACACACACACACACACACACACAGAGGCACAGACACACACATACACACACACACCTCGTAGTCAGGAAACAGAATGGGGTTTCACAGATGAAACAGAAGAGGTATTTATATTCCACTGTATGGAGAGGAGAGGAGAGGAGATGATAAGTGGAGAGGAGAGGAGAGGAGAGGAGAGGAGAGGAGAGGAGAGGAGAGGAGAGGAGAGGAGAGGAGAGGAGAGGAGAGGAGGGGAGAGGAGAGGAGAGGAGAGGAGAGGAGAGGAGAGGAGAGGAGAGGAGAGGAGAGGAGAGGAGA
>NC_143048.1:48990000-48995000 GCF_057628025.1 Oncorhynchus mykiss | reverse complement strand
ACCCGTTGGGGAGTTGAAGCGGAGAGACATATTGGATATCACGAAATTGAGGAGATAGTATTTCGCACCCAGTCGTCTCGAGATGAACGGTTTTGCCCACTTTAAAGATTTGCCTCTCTCCACGTGCCCCTGTGTTGGTTCAGTGCAGTTAGAAAGCACTAGTTTCACCACTGGTGTTTACAATGACCTACAAAATAACATTGTTTATTATCTATTTTTGTTGTTGTTGTTGCTTCATGTCCGATGGGTGTTGGTTCTATGGTGTTGTTACATGTCATTTGAACTGCATTGTATAATTTCCCCGTTTCCCGGTCAGAACCAGGACGAGCACGCTTGATTAGACTTCCAGACTCTGATTCTGAGTAGCCTTCCATCAGCCTACCAAAGTTGGCTCCTTAGCAGGAAACTACACGTCTGGAAGTTGGCGGGCTGTCAATGAGTTTGCTGGCCCAATACTACATGATTACCTGTATTCTCCCCAAGCTGCTAACAGCCATTTAACAACATTCAGCATGTTGACATCTATCCCCCCCCCCCCCCCCCCCCAACATCAAATCGGTTAAAATCACATCGTTAAAATGTTTTCGTTCAGTTACAAAAGTAACAGTCCTGGCTGAGCCCTTTGGCCGCTTCGAAGGTTACAATGCAGCCAAGCTGTGTCTGTGTGAACCTATGTGCCAAATTAAAACAGCACAGGATATCTGTGTCAGGATAAAACAGCTCTGCTTTGCTTGGTAAGTAATATCGACCAAATAAGCAATAATAAGCCCTATTTGCATTGAATATGTATGCTGCTGAAACAAGTTAACTTTAAACATGTTCATGGGGGATAACGTTTCAAACAAATTAAACATGTTCATGGTGACAACGTTTAAAACAAATTAAACATGTTCATGGTGACAACGTTTCAAACAAATTAAACATGTTCATGGTGACAACGTTTCAAACAAATTAAACATGTTCATGGTAACAACGTTTCAAACAAATTAAACATGTTCATGGTAACAACGTTTCAAACAAATTAAACATGTTCATGGTGACAATGTTTCAAACAAATTAAACATGTTCATGGGGGATAACGTTTCAAACAAATTAAACATGTTCATGGTAACAACGTTTCAAACAAATTAAACATGTTCATGGTAACAACGTTTCAAACAAATTAAACATGTTCATGGTAACAACGTTTCAAACAAATTAAACATGTTCATGGTGACAATGTTTCAAACAAATTAAACATGTTCATGGGGGATAACGTTTCAAACAAATTAAACATGTTCATGGTAACAACGTTTCAAACAAATTAAACATGTTCATGGTAACAACGTTTCAAACAAATTAAACATGTTCATGGTAACAACGTTTCAAACAAATTAAACATGTTCATGGGGGATAACGTTTCAAACAAATTAAACATGTTCATGGTGACAACGTTTCAAACAAATTAAACATGTTCATGGGGGATAACGTTTCAAACAAATTAAACATGTTCATGGTGACAACGTTTCAAACAAATGGTACCATAACAAGTCGATGTTGAAGGTGGAACGGTCAATTAGTGTGCTTGCCTGAGAATACAATTTTGTTATTCCTCGTAGTTTTTGACTATTCTGTTTCTTCATTATTTGTTGTCAAATATGTAAGCCTACTCACTGTGGCTGTTGTTCACTGTTAAACAGAACGACAATTTAAATTGACAGTATCCTCGTCCTTTGTTCAAATGGAAAAAGTATTTTTATTTTTCTCCCGTCTTCCCAAAATGGAAAGATTCTCAAGATGGCCGACAGCAGAATGAGTTCTCTTTGGTTCTAAATGTTTTTTAATGATTCTATTAAGAACCAAAACACATTGCATGACGTCTGCAGTGGTGCTATCGGTTTCTATTCATCAAATCAGGCCCACACAATAACACAACGGGCTGTATATGAGTAGGTGGTGAAAGCAATGTTTTAGTATGAAGTAGCTCTTAGAAAAGAAAAGATTGAAGACCCCTGCTCTAGCCCAGACTATTCATATATAACCCATACTGTATTACTGGAGCTAGATTTGACTATTTCTGTTGCAGATCCGGGGTCGCTATTTACGGATATATATATAATTATTTACGTCACTTACGTCTTTAAAAAAAAGAGAGACACATCTCATTCATTGTGTCAGGATATGATGCAAAACTCAAAAAATATACATTGGACATGGTCTGTATTCTCTAGAATATCACAAACCTGTCATGTAAAGATATCCACTGATATGGATCCTTTTCACCCTGTGCTCATCCTACACATTGTGTTCACATTCAAAACATCTTTGACCAATGATGTACTGTATAAATTCATCCAGAAAAGTCCAAATCATACAGATGTAGGATCTTAATTTGAGCCAGTTTGCTACAGCAGGAAAATAATCCTGCAGCAACAGGAAATGTTAATTATTATGTGTATTATAATTAATGGACAATTTTTTTGTAGGGGTTGAAACATTTGATAGAAGGGAAAGTCTGAAATGTCAAAGTGGAAATTACACATTTCAGAAGCCTTTTTAAACCTCAACAATACTACACGTTTTAATTGTCCTGCACTGCAGGAAAGTTATCCTGCAACAGGGTGATCAAATTAAGATCCTACATCTGTACGCTACATACATACAAAGCATCAATATCGCTTTGGTTTGGTATATACAGTGCATTCAGAAAATATTCAGACCCCTTGACTTTTTCCACATATTGTTACGTTACAGCCTTACTCTAAAATACTTTTTTATCCTCAATCTACACACAATACCCCATAATGACATCACAATACCCCATAATGACATCACAATACCCCATAATGACATCACAATACCCCTTAATGACATCACAATACCCCTTAATGACAAAGCAAAAACAGGTTTTAGACATTTTTTGCAACTTTATTTAAAAAAATATATTTGTATCACATTAACATTCAGACCCTTTACTCAGTACTTTGTTGAAGAACCTTAGGCAGCGATAACAGCCAAGTCTTCTTGGCTACAAGCATGGCACACCTGTATTTGGGGAGTTTCTCCCATTCTTCTCTGCAGATCCTCTCAAGCTCTGTCAGGTTGGATGGGGAGCGTCGTTGCACCAGCTATTTTTTTAGGTCTCTCCAGAGATGTTTGATCGGGTTCAAGTCCGGGTGCTGGCTGGGCCACTCAAGAACATTCAGAGACTTGTTCCAAAGCCACCCCTGCATTGTCTTGGCTGTGTGCTTAGGGTCATTGTCCTGTTGGAAGGTGAACCTTCGCCCCAGTCTGAGGTCCTGAGCGTTCTGGAGCAGGTTATCATCAATGATCTCTCTGAACTTTGCTCCATTTATCTTTCCCTTGATCCTGACTAGTCTCCCAGTCCCTGCCACTGAAAAACATGCCCACAGCATGATGCTGCCACCACCATGCTTCACCGTAGGAATGTGCCAGATATCCTCCAGACGTGATGCTTGGCATTCAGGCCAAAGAGTTTAATTTTCGTTTCATCAGACCAGAGAATCTCATGGTCTTTGAGACCTTTAGGTGCCATTTGGCAAACTCCAAGTGGGCTGTCATGTGCCTTTTACTGAGGAGTGGCTTCCGTCTGGCCACTCTACCATAAAGGCCTGATTGGTGGAGTGCTGCAGAGATGGTTGTCCTTCTGGAAGGTTCTCCCATCTCTACAGAGGAACTCTGGAGCACTGTCAGAGTGACCATCGAGTTCTTGGTCACCTCCCTGACCAAGGCCCTTCTCCCCTGATTGCTCAGTTTGGCCGGGCGGCCAGTTCTAGGAAGAGTCTTGGTTGTTCCAGACTTCTTCCATTTAAGAATGACGGAGGCCACTGTGTTCTTGGGGACCTTCAATGCTGCAGGAATGTTTTGGTACCCTTCCCCAGATCTGTGCCTCGACACAATCCTGTCTCGGAGCTCTACGGACAATTCCTTCGACCTCATGGCTTGGTTTTTGCTCTTACTTGCACTGTCAACTGTGGAACCTTATATACAGGTGTGTGCTTTTACAAATCATGTCCAATCAATTGAATTTACCAAGGATGATCAATAGAAACAGGACGCACCTGAACTCAATGTCGAGTCTCATAGCGAAGGGTCTTACTTGCGTAAAAAAAGGTATTTCTGTTTTTTTATTTGTAATACATTTGCTAATAAATAAGAATAAGCCAGTTACCGAACAAAACGTGGAAAAGGGGAAGGGGTCTGAATACTTTCCGAATACTCTGTACCATGGTCTGTAACTACACTACAGCCATCTTAACAGCTGTACTATCCCACCACGGTCTGTAACTACACTACATCTTAACAGCTGCACTATCCCACCACGGTCTGTAACTACACTACATCTTAACAGCTGTACTATCCCACCACGGTCGGTTACTACACTACAGCCATCTTAACAGCTGTACTATCCCACCACGGTCTGTAACTACACTACATCTTAACAGCTCCACTATCCCACCACGGTCTGTAACTACACTACATCTTAACAGCTGCACTATCCCACCACGGTCTGTAACTACACTACAGCCATCTTAACAGCTCCACTATCCCACCACGGTCTGTAACTACACTACATCTTAACAGCTGCACTATCCCACCACGGTCTGTAACTACACTACATCTTAACAGCTGTACTATCCCACCACGGTCGGTTACTACACTACAGCCATCTTAACAGCTGTACTATCCCACCACGGTCTGTAACTACACTACATCTTAACAGCTGCACTATCCCACCACGGTCTGTAACTACACTACATCTTAACAGCTGCACTATCCCACCACGGTCTGTAACTACACTACAGCCATCTTAACAGCTCCACTATCCCACCACGGTCTGTAACTACACTACATCTTAACAGCTGCACTATCCCACCACGGTCTGTAACTACACTACAGCCATCTTAACAGCTGCACTATCCCACCACGGTCTGTAACTACACTACATCTTAACAGCTGCACTATCCCACCACGGTCTGTAACTACACTACAGCCATCTT